>NC_034015.1:10486014-10619705 GCF_000346465.2 Prunus persica
TGGGGTCGTGTCAGGATAATAACGTGTTAAGAAATACTCAATTCAAATCCAACCCATTTAATAAAATGTGTCGTGTCGCGTTCGAGTCATCTTAAACAGATTACCTAGTTAATAACATGTTTACTTATTCCTAGTTTCCATTTTAAAAAGGGAAAACATTAAATAGAGGAAACATGAGACTACATTAGGTTAAGGGTCATGCTAGGGAGACCAACTTTAGATACCAACTTGTGTACCAACTCTCTAATAGAGTGTGGGACCCATTGTATTGGTGGGCTCCACCTCTATTAGAGAGTTGGTACACAAGTTGGTATCTAAAGTTGGTCTCCCTAGCATGACCCTTAACCTAATGTAGTCTCATGTTTCCTCTATTTAATGTTTTCCCTTTTTAAATTGGAAACTAGGAATAAGTAAACATGTTATTAACTAGGTAATCTGTTTAAGATGACTCGAACCCGACACGACACATTTATTAAATGGGTTGGATTTGAATTGAGTATTCTTAACACGTTATTATCCTGACACGACCCAATCCATTGCCACGCCTAATAATATGTAGCTATTTTATGATTATAGTACAATCACACAAAACATAGTGACATCCAACACCATAAAACAAAACAAAACAAAACAACGAAAAAAAGGGTAAAGAAAAGAGACAAGGATGGTAGCCACTCATGGAGCTTGTTGTCATCAACATCATCACATACAATAACATCGGCAAAAACTTCACACCTGTCTGTTGCTTGAGAGAGAGAGAGAGAGAGAGAGAGAGAGAGAGAGAGAGAGGATCAACATGGGATAAAGGTGAGGAGAGTCCCGGGTATCAGGTTGTGAATGGCAGGAAAACATGTGAAATAGAGCTCGTGACAATCTAAAATGTTGTGAGGTGGGTATGGTATGCTTGGTCTTCTTGGAGCACCTCTCCCTCTGTATTTAAACCATTAGAACAAAGAATCCTAGGGAGAGTGTCAGTCTTCATTCAAAGAATTCACTTCCTTCCATCACTTTATAGGCCAAAGCATTTTAGCTTAGCCAGAATTCCAGTCACCACCACAACATTAAAAGCACCCAACTTTCTCTTTTAGACAACATTAAAACTATCTTGTCAACTTTCTTTTTTCTCAAGGTAAACAGCTGCTAGGACAATAATCCACTTCCATTTTTTTTAAAGCTGCTAGGGCAGCATGTGGAAGAGCATAGTATTTACATGGTTCTTGTTTATTATTATTTTTAGACCAAATTGAAATTTTGTGTAAAATCTAGTTACCAAAAATGTATTTAATTTAGCCACTTAACGGAAACTAACTACACATCTATAAATTAGAAGCTTTGATTTATATAGTGACCAATTTGGCTAAATTTTTTTTCTCAGCACCTAAATTGAAATTTCATGTAAAATTCAGTTTAAAAAAAATACAGACGAAGTCTAAACTACAATTTCTCACACACACAACCAAGTTGCCATGAGATTTCGAACCTGAAACCACTGTTTGCAAGTCAATGCCCTTTTTCACTGAGTTAGACCCCATTGGCAAGGTTTTAACCCTTTTAATTTTTATCGAAAACATTATATTCATCTCTCCATTTGGTCATAGTTAGAAAACTACATAGTTTCTACTACGGTTAATCCTTGTTTTTTTTAATGATGGCCTAACAAATGCACGTTTCGGATAATAGGACCAAAAAAAAAGTCTCTTGCTAAATGCTGGCATTACCAATGTTCTCTTGGTAGATACTTGTACATTTATACGAAGGAAAAGGAGATAAAAAAAAATCCAATGAGCCAATCAATATTAACATGTCAGCCATCTTCCATTTATACATGCATGCATATATATCCTCATCACACATGCCATCATGCCATTTATATTTGGAATTGTCTTGCAAAGGTCAAAACAAAGAGGGTGAGAAAAAGAAAAAAAAAAAAAAAAAAGATTCACACTCACCAATCGCTATAAGGTATTAGAGTACAGAGCAACAACGGTCACATGCATGAGCTTGAAAACTTTGCCAAACGTGACAACATTTAAACCAAACTGCACTCTCATTCACTACATATCCCGCGCCTTTCTACCAATGTAATACACACTCCCAAGCTTCAACTCCACACTCTCACTCTCACTCTCACTCTCAACTGAGCTTTTCTAACCCTACAAGAAAAAAGGCCATGGAAAACTGCAGAAAATCTCCATTGAAGCCATGGAAGAAAGGCCCAACTAGAGGCAAAGGTGGCCCTCAGAACGCCTCATGTGAATACCGCGGCGTTCGGCAAAGAACTTGGGGCAAATGGGTTGCTGAAATCAGAGAACCAAAGAAGAGAACCAGGCTCTGGTTGGGCTCTTTTGCCACAGCAGAAGAAGCTGCCATGGCTTATGATGATGCTGCCAGGAGACTCTATGGTCCAGATGCTTTTCTCAATCTTCCTCACCTCCAAGCCAACTCCAATCCTGCACTCAAATCTCAAAAGTTCAAATGGTTCCCTTCCCAAAATTTCATTTCCATGTTTCCTTCTTGTGGTTTGCTCAATATTAATGCCCAACCAAGTGTTCATGTCATTCATCAGAGGCTCCAAGAACTTAAGCAAAATGGGGTTCTTGGTCAAACTACTCCGTCCTCTAGTTCTTCTTCCTGTGATTCTAAACCTGAGGTTCGCACCATAAGCGACAAAACACAGATGGGAAATGTTGCAGAGAAGGAGAAAGATGTAGAAATTTCATCAGAAAAAATTATTGAAGACAACCGGGAGAAGCCGCAGATTGATCTCAATGAGTTTCTTCAGCAACTGGGAGTACTGAAAAAAGAGAGACAGTCAGAGGCAATTGACACCACAGGAAATTTTGGAGTTCCAGAATCTTCAGTTACAGAACTTAATGATGAATTTGGACCCTTTGCTGACAAGAATTTCAATTGGGATGCATTGATTGAGATGCATGGGATTTCAGACCAAGGAGCAGATGCTGGTAGCTTTCAAGTTTATGATGTGAATGAAGAGCTGCCCTTCCCCACTTCTATTTGGGACTTCTAAGAGAATCTTGTTTAACTAGACATGGAATAGTAGGACTTGCTTTACCAGAGAAGGAATTTGTTAGAAATCGGCACTTAGCAGTCGTTTAAAAATAGGCTATAGTGGGTAATTGCACGTTATTTTGTTATACTGTCAATCTGGCACCACCGCATATTCAAACAAGAGTTCACCTCATGGTCCAGATTGAGGCATAATATACCAGACTATCTGGTAGGAACATGTCCCAAATGCTACTGTTGCTTCCATAACTCTTAAGTCACATTTCTGATCACAAATGAGCTGGTTGAAATCAGTTTTACTCTACCATGTGAATGGGAGGTGTGATTCCCTTTAGTATGAAAGTATTGTTTTGCTTGTTCATGTTTGCTTGGTTCTGACTTGAATTAAGGAATTTAGAGGGAAACATCTTACAGGTCCACATGGTCAGTTGTATTCTAGACGTGGGCCCTCAATATAAAACATAACATAAGATAATTAGAGAAGAAGAAAAAAGTCCAATAAACAAATTTCCAATAGGCAAATCTTCAACAACAACAAAATTGTTTTCAAATTTTCTATAGGTATAAATTGTCATGTGTCGCAAAAGCAGAGCCATGCTATTGTATCACCACAATGCAGTCAATTTGCATATGATTGCAGGGCAGATCAACAAATTATGCCCAGGTATTTTTGCTCATTCATTGCCATACTCTGAGGCACTTAGATACTCACCATGCTCCTCAAAATACTCTATTAATCGCTTCAAGAATGCATTACTACTCACCGTCTCAGTGTCACAGACAAGACAGCATTGCCTTCTTGCCCGTGTTACAGCCACGTTCATTCGCCTGTTGTCACTCAGAAAACCCACCTGAATATTTCAAAGTTCTAAAATTAAATTCCTTATATTCTAGAATATGGTGCTAACTGAGATGTCTACTATCCAATTCTGAAAATATGCATTAGTAATAGTACCAGAGTACAAGTGTACCTCTTTTCTTGAGTTAGACCGAACCATTGAAATAATGATGGCTTCCTTTTCCCGGCCCTGGAAACCATCAACTGTTGAGATTTCCAAATCCTTTAGCTTGTCTTCATTGCTTCTCAACATTCTCAGTAAGACAACCTGCAATACATATCAGATATAAGTAAAAGAAAAAAAAAAGACATCTATGCTACTCAAGTAGCTGCATGGAAGTGAACACTTGGATTTTCATTTATCTAGAAGCTATTGTAATCCTTCACTGTATATAGAGAAATGAAGCTCATAACAAGAAGCTAATGCTTACAGCAAGGAAAAGGGCAGGTTAATACCTGTGCAGCATAAGGGGTGATAATTCCAATATCAGAAGCCTGAACACCGCTTTGAACAAGTCTCTTAGCATGGGCAATAGCCACATCAGCTTCACCCTCATTCAAAGTGCTTTCTTCTTCATCCTTCTTTTCTTCCATGTCACACCTGACAGATCAGCATGAACAAGCGGCAACAGTTATACATGAAGCCATTTCTTTTATTACAAATTAGGAATCCCTTTTGAGAAGATGATGCGGCATATGATCTACTTGTTTTTGTTTCTCACAACATTCAAAATGACTCTTTTTCATGGGACCTCATCTGGCGTTAGCCACACTACTATGGATGGAAATTTTGGAAACTACAAAATAAAATGTCACAACTAACAACACTACGTGGGATTGGCATGAAATTTATATGGTTCCAAACCTCCTCCAAGAGTGATCTACAGTATTCTGAAAAAACAAAGAACTTAGAGTATATGGCAACAATACACAGCATACCCAGCTGTATCTATTAGAAGAAGGGTTGGTTCTGTTGAAGAGGTCCCCTTTACATCCTCAAGATCCAAAAGCATATGTCCAGCAACACTTGAATGGGCTTTAATCTGTAATGATATTAAACCATATAATCCTATCACACAATCAAAGCGAATCATTTTTTTTTCTTTCAAAAATGATATAAGTTCTAACACTCGGTTATTGGAAGTTCTAACACATGCTCTCAGCACCTTACTGTTGTACAGTTCCTTTGATGACCAATCCATGATGCGTTCATGCATGCGGTACTGGACAGTGAGCATAGACACGACTTCATTTCCATATATGTCTGCAAGACGTTCAAAGAGGGTCCTTCCTAAACCTTTCCTCTCAGCTTCAGCACTCTGGATGGTTGGAGGAAGCTGAAGATGGTCGCCTGCAAGTATACATCTTGAACCCTAAAACAATGAAATGTTATGTGTTTGATGACCACTCACACAAACCAACATGCATTACTATGTGCATGCATACGACATGAACAGTTACTTTATGGAAATGCATATGCAAGTTTTGGTGTTCATGCTCATTTATATGCCTTTGTATTGACTGTTACCTTTAGCAGAGCCATCCAGCATGCTATCTCAAGTGCCTGAGCAGCTTCATCAATAATCACCAAATCAAATGAAGTATTGTCCAGCTTGCGAGAAGATGCCCCAGTCAAAGTTGTCAACACCACATCTGCATTTTTTATTACATCTGTCACAGCTAGCTGCTGCCTTTTACGCTCTTCCTTTGATAGAGTCCTAAGCTCCTTCTGGATTTCCCTCCTTGTGTTCTTATCTTTGGTTCTTAACAGCTTCCCATTTAATGCCTGGAAAAATGCAATGTGCAAGCTCCTAAGGTTAAGCCATGCAATGGTCAGTGAGACTTCAGTCTTCAGCACATTAACCTCTATAATTAAGTCCCATTAAATAAATCCAAGTGTTGAGAGAGGGTGGGGAAATGATTAGGATTATGATAGGTCAAGGGTTCAATCCCTTCCAATGTAACCAAAAGAAAAATCCTACTAAATAAATAAATGCTAACATGTCAGTGTGGTAAAGCATCCTTGTCAACAAAAATTCAATTGTAACTTTTATTTGAAACTCATACATGCATAGATTTTACAAGTTCAGGCTTCAATTTTACTCTACATAACTACCTTCATTTCCTTCCGAATGTCATTTGCCAAAGCACTATTATCCCCTCGCAAGACCTGACACCATAGAACAATGTATGGTAAGAAAAACAGGTAAACAAAAATAGGCAAGTTATAATATGATAGAGGGAGCTTCTAAAGGGAATGTCCTGAGAAAAGAAGGGACTACTTTGATGGCGTCCCCCACTCAAAGTGATCCAAAAATCTGAACAGCTCAGTTTTAGGGCCCCCAAGGTGTATCCATGTAAAAAATCAACCAAATCGAAAATCACTTAGCTATTTACTTATTATCATTACAAATGTTTAATCGTCGTCGAAACACTAAGTTTGTCTATTTATTTGATGACAATCAGATGACTAATGGTTTCTTATTTAGTTGATTTTTACAAGGATGATCCTTTATTAGTACTTAAAAAGAACGGTTTGGATAATTTGACCACATTTCTGGGTGATCACCCATGTGATCACTTTTTTATCTAAAGGAAGAATCCTATTTAAAAGTTTTTTCCCTATGTGACACACACCATAATATATAAAAGGCAATGCATCTACTTTGAATCTAAAATTCCAGAGAATGAAAAATATGCACATCCATGCTAACACCATCAGCAATAATAGAAGACAGAAAAGAACGGGATCTGAGATAAGAATAATAGTTGAGGTGTATTTACTAATCCCATTAGACACACAAAGATAACTAAATCCCTGATAACTTGTCAGGCATCAGTTCAAGCATACATATATATTCTTTAGAAGGATTATATACATATCTGTACGTGTGTCTACACATATGTCTGTTCATACACATGTATGCATAATACATATTACATATTCATAGAGGATGCAAAGGCAGACTGTCAATCTTCATATACATAGGAGAAAGAAAACCAATGTTGCAGAATGCAGAGATATAGACCAAAAATCATGCTAATCCGATGAAATAATAATTTTTAAATAAGAAGTAAAATATGCTATCAGAAAAACAAGAATTTAATTCTTTCTCTTCTTGCAAAGTTGAAGAATTCACACACCTGTGCATCCAATGCACTGTCCAGTACTTGAGGTAGTAAACGTGCAGGATGCCCCAATCTCACTAACTTTACTCTAATAAACAACACAGTAATAAGTAACGAGTGGCGTTCCTTAACAACAGCATGACAACAGAAATAATTAAAAAAAGGAGTAAACAAATAAAAGAAGAAATGAGGGACCAGCGAAAGGATTACAGAAAACTTATATTTAGGATCTCAATATTTCTTTGCTAGAGTTTACATTAAAATTTCAATTAAAAGATGAAGTTCTCAAAAACAAAAGCAGTGCAATACCTGTGGCGTGCAAGTCGTTCAACAATGTTGTCAACAGCAATATTTGAAGCAGCACATGCAAGAATCTTTGACCCACGTTTAACTTCTTGCAAGATAATTTCCACCACAGTCGTAGTTTTGCCTGTTCCAGGAGGTCCGTGCAGCAAAAATACATTTTTTGATGATAGGGCCTTTGAAATGGCATCTTTCTATAGAGCAAAATAAAAAAGGGAAAAGAGAAGGAACAAAAAAATAAAATAAAATAAGAAAACAATATGCAGATAGGTACTTTAGTTACTAAGATATGAAACATGGATTAAACTTGGAAATACTATATGCATAAAAAGTGAACTTGGACTTGGATTTTCACAAAAATAATGGGCACACAGAAACAGAAAACAAAAACAATAGGCATGGTACCATATCAATCAACTAATATTCAAAAGTAACCTCAAGAATGACACAACTTATCAGTTAAAATTTGCCTAGTCTCACCGACCATATCTAAGGTGCAATTATTTAAACAAATAACATCAGACCTTTATCCTTAAGAAGTTTATGTATTTGAAAACATTAATTGATAATATTACAAGTGAAACTGATATAAAAAAGAGGAGGCTGTGGTCCTCAGGACCTTAGATGAAGCAGATTATATATGATAATAATGAATTTGTCTTGTTGATTAATTATCTACATTTCAATTTGTTTGGCTTTTTCTTTAGTTTCACTAATAAAATGATTAATTTCAGAGAACCTGCAGGTGATGATTCTTCTTATTCAAAGGTGGCATTATGTCCACACACATACTCAGAGATCGGCAAATACATGCATGTACATATTGTGTTTGTGTCTGTTGAATGTGTGCTTGTGTGTATTCATTCTTTCAAGCCGCTGAATTAGAGAAATTTCATCAATATAATGTGTTTATGTTAACTAAGATTACACATGGTGAGTGACACCATTCACAACTCAGAAGAGAATTAAAGGGGAAAACAGTTAGGCTTAAGGACCTGAGAGTGATCAAGGTTTTTGTTAAATGGGGTGAATGTGACATCCTTCTTGGACACTGTTGGTGTCCTCTCTCCAAATAAGACAGGAATTAAATCAGATGCGGGACCCTTCTGCACACCTTTGCTCAATTGTATCAGGGCATCCTTCATCCTACGATACGTAACCTGAAAAAGTGCAGTTAATACTTGCAGCAATTTTTTCCAATGAATATTAATCTAGGAGGGCATAGGAAATAGATGATTGAGTAATCCCTGCATACATGATCAACTATTAAGAACTTCTTAACCAGACTAACTGTAACCTTCAAAAATATGTGATGATTAAAAATATTAGAAGAAAAAATGACATTCAAAGATTTGAGTTTGAATTTCATACCTCATTTGCCAGTTTCTCCAGGCGTAGAGGACTATTTAGACCATCTTCAGGAACATCATCAAAAGCAACAGTAATTGATGAGTCCTGTTCAAGAAACACCAGCAAACCATCAGCACAAGTAAGCTCAAGAGTAAGACCCTCAAAAATTAAAATTATCATGACAAAAAATGCAAGCCTCCCAACATAGAATTACCTTTAACCGGTAAACTACACCTTGTCCAAGAGCAGGGGACCCCAAGTCAGCCTTATTTGGTTTTAGAACAACCACATCATGGGAGCTAAACTGAAAATTAAAAGAAGAGAAGAAAAAATATTTGGAAAAACTTGAGATAGTATGGTATAGTTTGGACTGGGACCCCTTCAAATGCTTGTTAAAAGTTAAAACAACCATATTAACTTTGAAGTGATTCAAACTGTAGTCCACAGTAAGAAGAACAAACATTGCAAAAATTCAAACTGAGCAAGTAGCCAGAGGGAATTATGGATTCTTTACCTTATGAGGAGGAAGAACGTCTGCTTTGGTAGATTGAAACTCAAGAAGAGTCTTCCCCATAAGTCCTGTCTATTCTCAAAACCAAAGGCAGAATAAGTTATAAGTACATTACTATTATCCTATGCTCCACCCAAGAACAAATTGTTTGTTTTGACAAAATGCATTCATTTGTGAAAACATTATTCAATCGAACATTTCCATCATTTTAGGAAAATGCTTTCTAGAGATTTTATAATTATGTTTTAATGAATGCTTCAACTTACATGGTCACTACTAGAGAAGTTTTCATATGTCCTCTTAAAGAAAACATTTCTCGTAGAAAAAGTAAAGCCCTGTTTGTTTCGACAGAAGAAAGTTACAGAAACTTTCTGACAGTTGAAGAAAAACCTTTTCCAACCCTCACGTTGTGTTGAAGCCAAAAGAAAAAGCCAATCAAGAAAAACATGCTCTAGAAATTATTTTCCTACAAACTTTTTCTATCGGAACAAACTGAGGGTAAGCTTTTCTGTCTCTCTCTTTTCGGGTTGTGTCGAATTGTCCTAGAAGTGGAATGGGGATTGATAGCAGTAACTGGGAAGCCATAGGAAAGTGGAAATCATATGAAATACGAGTACCTGAGCATCAACACACTTCAAATTGAGAATAGTAGAGCCCTTCTTTTGCGCAGTATCTAAGTTTCTGGACGACCCAGTAGTGATGGAGGCAGATATCTCAGCTTCCTGATTGCCAAAATACGATAGTTCTATAAAACTTCATTTCTCTCCGGCATTTTTACAGTCAAAGTGAGTGCAAAGATACAAAGCAGGAAAAGAGCATTATAGGGAGAGAGAAAACCTTTTCCAAGTCAATAAGAGGGGCCGTGATAGAGATGAACTGTTGGAGGGTGATACTCTTCCCTCCCTCCATTGCTACTCTTGCTCTTGTTCTTGTTCACTGCTATTGCTGCTGTTTTTGCTCCTGGTCTGCTTCTGCGATTTTATAATTAGAGAGGCTGAGACGGATATTGACGACGTTAGTGGTGGTGAGTGACTCTGACGCTGCGTTTTGGTACAAGTTTTATTTTTTCCTTTTTCTGTTTTCCAAATTTGATCACTTTATCATTTTTTTTTTCCCTCTAATGTAATGCAGTTATGGCTGTTAGCTGATTTTATTGACGAAATTCCTATTAAATAAATTTGTTGACAAAAATATATCTTCCTTCTTGTTCTCACAATATAAAAATATACACACCAAATGTGTGTTAAATATTCGGTTTCTTATTTTTCTAACTTTTTGCACACTGAAATTAATAACTAAAAACTAAATGTTTTGGATCACTAAAATACAATGTAAAGCTGGCTCTATAAGGTGCTCCTTAAATAAGATATTTGAGGACTTCCTCAACTAAAGCTCTCTGGTTGGCAAGGAGTTTGTAAAATCACCATCTTTCATTTTTGTTATAACAAGTGAAAAATAATCTTAACTTCTCACATTCTTTCAACTAGTAAAATACGGAACTGGAAAAATATGAATCAAATACATACGTGTTTAATTCGGCAATATTTTGGCAAATTACAACTGATAAGTTCGACACTGCATAATATTTTAATATAAATTTTTAATTTTTTAATATATATTATTTTTATTCAATAATATGTGAAAATTATGTGTATAATACCCTAATTTTGTGTGTATAATTGAAAATTTTGTAAAAAGAAAAAAAGAAATGTATTAAACATGAAAAATACGTATGTACGTGTATAATATGAGTATTAAACGTGCAAAATGCTAAATTCTTTATACGGGTAATAGCTCTGGATCAGTAAAAACTCAAAATGGGTCAATAGAGACTCGAATAATAGCCTAACAGTAATGGATAATGCTCTAAATACCCTTATCGATAAACAAAGATTGGGGAAAAATAATTAAAAAAAAAGAGGACCCGTCTAGAGCCTAGCGTCCATTTTGACACGTATCAAAAATAGTATAGCCGCGCAACTATATTATTATTTTTAATAATAAAAACCGTAGTATGGCCGTGCGATTGTACTATTTTTTTTACCAAAAAATAAAAAGAGGACCTATCTGGCGTCACGCGGCTATATTGTTTTTGACATGTGATGTAGCGGGCGCTAGGCGCCAAGTGGGTCCTTTTTTTTTCTTTTTTCTTTTTCCAAAATCGTATAGATGCGCGCCTATACTACCGTTTTTATTATATAAAAAATAGTATAGCCCACGTGACGAAGCGGGAGCTAGCGCCAGGTGGTTGGTCCTTTTTTTTATAATTATAAATAGTATAGCTGGGAGGCGATACTCAGGATTTTTTAAAATAAAAGGAGTATAGTCGTGCAGCTACACTATGTTTTTTATTTTAAAAAATAGTATAGCCGCACGTGGCAAAATGAGCGCTAGGCACCATGTGGGTCCTCCTTTTAAAAATAAATTATTTTTTCCCAATTTTTGTTTATCGATAAGGGTAGTTTAGAATATTATCCATTACTATTAGGCCATTATCCAAGTCTCTATTGTCCACTTTTGAGTTTTTAATTTTTTAAAGCTATTACCCGTATAAAGAATTTAGCATTTTCACGTTTAATACTCATATTGGACACATATTTTTCATGTTTAATATACTTATTTTTTACAAAATTTTCAATTATACACACAAAATTCAAGTATAGTACACATAATTTTCACACATTATTGAATAAAAATAATATATATTAAATAAATAATATACTTATTAGTTGTAATTTGTCAAAATATTGCCGAATAAAACACATACGTATTTTATTCATATTTTTTTCGTTCCATATTTTACTAACTGAAAGAATGTGAGAGGCTAAGATTATTTCTTATGGGTATAGTTATAAGCGAGGTGGTAGTATTCTTCATGTAAAGTGTTGTTTGAAATGTGAAGTAATTACCAAGAACATTCCAACTCAGCATGCAATTCTCTACAACAAATAATGTGTGCAGTAACATAATTTAGTAGCACTCGAGAGAAAGAGGTAGACCAAAGGAAAATATTCCCACACAAAAAAGAAAAAAGAAAAAATTGAACTCTCAAATTGATTTACCGTGAAATTTCTCTCTTCAATATTTGCTTTGGAGATGTCAAAACTAGCAAATTAATATCTATAAAGTATAAACGAATGCAACTAGAAAGGTCATTTTCTTTTCTTTTATTTTTTTAAGTAAATAATATAGATGGGCAGCTATACTTATATTAAATATAATATATATATATATATATATATCAAAAGGCAGAGAGTGGCAAAATATTCAAAATACCAAAAAATGCCATTGGTTAATGCAAACATTAAGAACTGAAATTATTAATTAAATGAGGATAATATGGTAAATTCACATTTTTTTATATTAAAAAATAATTATAATAAAAAAAACTCGATAATGGATCCTATTTTTATGAAACATAACTACTCATTATCTTTTTTAATTCTAAAATAAATTTTAATTTTTTTAAAAAAAGCCTCTCCGCACACAAATAAATTTTAAAAAATTTTAAAAAATTCTTAAAGTGTATAGCCGTGGTGTGGCTATACTACGTACATTATTTTTAAAAATAGTACCGCCGCACGGCTATATCTTTTTGGCACTTGGCGAAGCGGGCGCTAGCCGCCAAGCGGGTCTTTTTAAAATTTAGTTAATAGTATAGCCGGGCGGCTATACACGGATTTTTATAATAAAAATCGTATAGCCGCTCGGCTATACTATGTTTTTTATTATAAAAAAAATACTATACACGTGGCGAAGCGGGCGTTAGGTGCCAGACGGGTGGATCCTTTTATAATTATAAATAGTATAGCCGCGCGGCTAGACTCGGGTTTTTAAAATAGTATAGCCGGACGGCTATACTACGCAACGGCACCATATACTGTCATATGAAAATGTTTGCTCACGGACAGGCACCATGTATTGTGATAAAATTAATCTTGAGTAATAGTCCAAATTCACAATCTGACGAGGACATTGTTCATATATAAATGATTTAGGATGCTTGAACAAGAATTTGTACAAATAATTCTACAACTTCAGATCTCCTCACATCCAAGCGCCTTAAGTAAGATGATGTGGATTCTTCTATCGTTAAAATGACAGAGCACCATTAAGTTTAAATAAGAACTTTTACCTAAGGACAAACAAGTTCTAACAAAGTTTGCATTGGACCAAATAGCTTTTGATAGAGTAGTATTTCTTTTCCTTGTATTGGAAGGATGTCCCAAAATTCAAATTCCCTCCTCTTTCATTGGTTAAAAAGAAAAATTTAATACTTCTCTTCTCAATGTCGGAAGAAGTCACAAATTTGAATTCTCAATGTTGGAAGAAGTCACAAGTATGAATTCTCTTTTTCCCAGATCCCTCTAGTTTCACGGTAGTGTCGCCCCCTTGGTCCCCATGAAGCTAATTCAATTCAGCAATGGCGAAAGTATTCTCAACTCCTTTGTTATTCTCAAAAGTATACAACATGTAATATTTTTGCCCTGCCAATCAATTGTGCACAAGTTTAATCGGACCTTACATTTTAACGCGAAAAACATGACCAACAGAATGATAGAGAGCTCTATCATCACATAATATGGACCAATGGACAATGTACATTACAATCTTGATATTTGATTTGTTTGTTTATATGAGCAATCAACATGAATCTCCACATCGACAAAAACATAGGGTTGGGCCTAAATTTGAACCTTCGAAACTAAAACATGAATCTGTCACTCCAGAAAAAATACACAGTAAATAACTAGGCAAACTATAACAGCCAACTGGCGACACCGGCATACCATCTTCTACAACAATCTATCTTCCTCCCTATGTATATAAAAATCTGTCTTCCCCAAAAGAATACATGAGGCCTATTCAGCTGGAGGTGAGATGTCCTTCAACCACAATCAGAACTTGTTTCAAGCAAGCACATCCAGCAAACAAAACCTCAGATTCTTCCCACAAAACCAGCCACAACATTGATACAAAAGATATGTCACAAGTTTTATACTACAAGACGGAAACAAGGGAAAAAAGAAATCTCCATCCTTAATCCCTGCCAATGGATGAATGTCTCTGGGCACCAGGTGGTGCAGTTGGCCTTGGGAAGTGATAATCAAACTGCGCACCTGCAATTTGAGGGGCTTCCACATAGGGGCTCTGTGACACCTAATATTTTTTCAAAAAAGTTACTTAAAAAGAAAAAAAAATGCATTCAACAAAACAAATTTGTGAGGGTTTCTACTTCCTCACCAGACTCCTCAACTCCCTCCATTGCTAACAAGAATAGGGAAGACCGCAAAGAAATGTTTTGCTCTTTGTTTTTGTCGTGGTTTCACCTGTTTACAGTTATTTTCCTTTGTATGGCCAGGTTGGAAAGCTACTTGGGAGGTTTGGTTTGGTTTGGCTTCTTGCTGGCTGTGTTTTGAAATTGTCTTTGTTTTCAAAGTAGTCTGGATTGTTAATTTGTTGTGGTAGTAATAGAATTTTGTTTCTTGTAAAAATAAAAATAAAAAACAAAAAGTTGACAATTAATAAATCCATTAGCTTAACCAAGGTATTTAAAGGTCATTTCACTTTTGTTGTCATCGAAGAGCTGAATTTACCAGAATTTAGAGTAGCTTTTACTTTTTGGGAGCATTGACACTGGTTATAATCTTGACGTTAGTCAATTAGTTTTTTTTGTCCCTATTTGCCCATCTGTTAAATGGCATCAAATGAGTCAATACTCTTCTAATTGTTTTATTTTTACCGGGCAAGTAACACCTTGTTAGGAATCTATTTATATTAAAAAGAGTAAGTCATAACGCATTTTAATACAAACGAAGGCAAATGGGTAATCTCTATCTTTAAAAAATGCTTATCGACCGGTCATGTCCCCAAAACTAGAAAACACCAAATGTTAAAAATTTATGCATTCTGCGTGGTAGTGGAATGCCGTTTTATAAAATCCTAGAAAGGATCTATACATTCAGTCCACCAAAAAAATACGGGATCTACACATAAAATGAGTTTATTAAAAGAAAAGATACCTGTGATGCAAATACAGTATAAGATGGCTCTTCAGGATTTGAGGCCTTTGGTGTTGTTATAGGAGAACAAGCATCATAGCGCGATTCACTTCCATTCAGAATATGAACTCCACTATTTTGTGCAGTTTCACCCTCACTCCCACTGGTTGACTTAGTTCTCTATATAAATGCCATAGCTTCCAAATGTATTAGGCAATCTATGGAGAATCTTTATTATTATAGCTACATAAAATCATGAAAATAGTTAGGTTAAGAACACAATACCTGGAAGATTTTTCCAAGAGTTTTCAAGCCCTTTGCTCGTGCACGGAGTTCCTCTTTCTTGGCATTGTTGTCTTGAAGAACCTAAGATCAAATGAAAACTTACAATCTAAACAAGATTTCCATTCATGTTTCAGACAACTACCAAATAAAATGGTGGAGCAGAAAAACAACCATCTGACAAACACGAGAAAGAGTGGCCTCAATATCAGCCACATTAAGCTTCCACAGGGAATCAATCATCAACTTCTTGTTAGACGACATGTATTCTTCAAGCTCTTCCTCAGTGTAATTTCCTTCTGCACTTAGTTGCTTTTTCATGTCTTCCTGCAGCTGGATCAAAGCAATTGCACCTGAAATAAATAGTAGTTCGTTAACCAATATGCACATTAGCCTAGTCAGCAAACTTGTGTGCATTTGTGATAATTTATACCTTACATTTGCCAAAAACAGACAGAAAAAAAAACACTAATATTCCTTATCCTGTCAATATCTGAACATGTAAGGAAGAACTGGATTGGACCCTATACTGTGGGTCAGATCAGCCCCGATACCTCTGGTTAGGCCCATAGGTTAATTAATCATTGGAGCCAACAATTACAGTCACCATGAGAACATAGACTTAGGACATGACTGGCGATATTGAATCCAGAAAGATCTACTAACCTGTTGCTGCTGTTACTTGGGATTTAATGAAATGCCCTTTATTTCTAAACCACTCTGCAATAAATGGGACTCCCAAATATAATGCTTTCTTGCCTAGCTCTTTTGCTGATTGTCTGGCATATATGTAGCCAATTGTATTCAACATATCAACACCGTAAGCTGTAGAAAACAGACCATATCACTGAAAATTATATACAAAAGCTTAGGAAATAATCATACAAACAGCTCCATCAGATATTAATCACATCAAGCATATCGTAAAATCAGTTCCTACACCTTGAGCAATGAACTACTGCTCAGCAATTTTTTAACCTTCAAAAAGGAATGAACTGTTGGGCATAGTTTGGATGATAGTCTCCATTAAACGGGTCACAGTGTAATATTCTATTGAAATTGGATGCAGTAATAGTATTTATTTGACTTTACAGGAATGCCATCCATGATGAAATCATAAAATGAGTAACTAATTTTATTGACTTGTTGTAAGTTAACTACTGGCTCAGTATAAGTCTGAACTAAATATTAAAATGTTCAGAGAAAGAGCAAATCAATGCAGGCCCTACATGGCAAATCATCATTACGAGTGTTTTCAGGATCTCATCTTGTATGGTCCCAAACAATATTATAAGTCCCTAGCTTATTCTTCAGTTATTCTTTAATCCAAGAGAATAGATATCAGCCAAATCTAATCAACTTTTATACAAGGGCAGACCTAAAAGCAGTTGAAAAAGGTAACAATTTTTCTGTTCTCTCACCCATAAGTACCACATGCAGGGATCAATTACCTGCATTGGAAAGCCTCGCAACTTCAGCTTCAGCATGACTAACAAAGTCCTCTTTGTTTCCTTGCACGTATTGGTTGAGTCGATTTTTCAGCGTTTCTGCAAGTTTTTCCTCTCTTTCCCTTTGAACAACCTGTAATAGATGGATATTTTCACACAGAAACCAATATGATATATAACCATTCTTGAAAGACAAAGACTTGGCAGAACTATAAAAATGAAGGTCTTTTTTTGGTGAACATGGGACTGAAAAGCCCAAACAAATATGCATTTCAGAAAACAAATGAAATGACTAACTTTATAGTACCAATATATTAAATGCATTGCTCCCAAATTTAATTCCTAACGAAGTTGGTTTCATTGCATCACAGAAAATTATAGGTAACTGGGTTAGTGAGGATAAATAAACAAAACAGTACCCGCATTTTCTCTTGCAGCTTTTTGGGATCGAACTGCTCCCCTTCTGAGAAAATATCTAGTGAAGCCATTGATGCCATGGCTAGCTGGCCAATATATTCCTCAAAAAGCTCACTACCAAAAAGCATGGCGAAGATTGCTGCAGGATCAATAATTGAGTCGCTGAAAGAAAGGGAACCATTCAAAAAATGTCAGAAACACGCAACTATGTGTTAAGCTAACACACACATACACTGTGACAAATGCAGGCAACCTATGAGGTGCGTGTCAGACACCTTTCAATCTTAGAATTCAGAAATTCACAGATTAAGAGCAAGGAACTAACGTTGAGATCCCCGATTTTCCAAAAGCATCGTATGCTTGGCGTTGGCCTGGGTCACTTAAGACTTGGTAAGCTTCTCCCAAAACCTGAATCCAATTAATCAACACAGTTGGTAAGCCTCTACCAGAACAATAAAAGAAACAATCTTTGCGAACAAGTGTTAGCGAACCCAGTTAATCAAGTAACATCAAGAACTTCTAGGTTCTAATGTGCAAGTCAATCGCAACAAATACCAAGTCTTGATGTTAGAAAAACGTTGTAGTTGACATAATTGATAATTTGATGACCAGTGAATAATTTTACCTGAAAATTCTGTGCTGCAAGAGGATCATTTGGGTTTTTATCTGGATGAACCTGCCTTGCCTGCAAGCCACACAAAATTTTTAATTAAATTAAAATTTGCATATTTGTTAATGCAGTAAGTGTTCATATGCAAAATGATTCATAAAAGAGAATATGGATGGATCTGCTATGATTATTGTAGAATCAATTGAGGAACAAGCAACTGAAATAAGCATCAAAATTCTAATCATCCCTAATCAAATTTAGGGCTAACAATTCTCTCTCGGCTTCTGTGAACAATCAAACTAGAAAGACGAAAGAGGCAAGTGAAGATTACCTTCATGTAATAAGCTTTCTTGATCTCGGCCTCGGTAGCCGTTGGGCTCACTCCAAGAACATCGTAATACTCTGTCTCTTTCACCATTTTTTTTCTCCTTCTTCCGATCGGTCAAATCTTTGCTTCGCAGTTCGCGGAGGCAACGAGCGAGGGAGGGAGGGAGGAACCAAAATAATAAAAATAAAATACAAAAAATAAACAGGAAAAAGAAGATAAGAGAAAATATTCACAATAATAAAAAAAGATTCCCGACGTACCACTCGGGCTCGGGACGCGTTGTTTCTAATTCTATAGTTTAATTAATTAACCCCCCTTTTAGTACCAAAAAAAAGAATTAAATTGATTTATTCAAAGACCTTGGGCAGCGTTGACGTTCGCCTGCTTATTTGTTAAGCTACCAAGTTAGGGTCATGTTCCACTCGGCATTTACATATTTCATAACACATAAATTAACAACACTACATAATAGTATGACGGTCACACTTAAAAAAATTTCGCGAGTTAGAGCCTGAGATAGAACATGATTAATCAATTAAAATGGACTCAGTGTCCTGTTTTATGCTTGATGAAGTTAAAAATGCTGACACTAATTTTTTATATATTAAATTAGACTTTAATAAAAGTCTAATATTGTGCTGACACAACAGTTCAAATATTGTGATGAATATAAGTCCCTTCTACGGGTTAGACTTTATAAAATTGGACTAGGCTGAGCCTAGTCATTGTCCAATCCCAAAACCATACAAGTTTATTAATAATTCAGTTTCATTTCAAGTCTCATTAATCCCATTTGGTGAGCCCAATTCATCTCATTTCATAACCCGTGACTCATGAATGAGTCATACTAGGAAGAGTCATATTACTATATTAGAATGATCATATACATACATACACACACATATATATATATAGGGTCCACTCTATATTGTAGTTTACGAATTCAAACCATCTATTTTGTAGATAATCATTCAAAGATCATCTCTATAAAAAAAATCACTTGAATCCGATATCATTTGATCATTTAATTGAATCATTGAAATTTTAGTACTTTCTTGAAGCATTATATTTATTAATTTTATATGACACAATTGGATAACGAAACGGTTTCAATTTGTTTAATTTTTTGCAATTATGATCTATGAATGTGGACTTAAAAAATAAATAATTTAAATTATTGAAAAACAATTCGTAGAGAATCTTAAAGGTGTCCCTCTCCGGGAATAATGAGAAGTAGTGGTTAACAATAAAAGCCATCCGCTCCTTTCCTTTACTATATGATCTATCCGTCTCAAGTCTCCCTTTCGGGTCTCAAGTCTCCCTTTCGGGAATCGTCAATTCAATAATTATATACCCACTATTCTACAAGGGCCTGTTCTTCTTCTTTTTTTGAGCTACCCCGGTTGCCTCCTAAGGCTCGTTGTGTTTTATCACATGTTTTCATTTATGTATGTTGTGTTTAGTTTTGATTTTAGACAATTCATGTGTGATATAATTATTATCAAGTAATTAAGGTTTGGTTTATGTGGTCAATATTGGTATTAGACATGGAAGTATCGGAGATTGCGCATAAAGATATGTGTGGGAAAGATTGCCATCACAGCACCAAAAAAGACTGTTGCATACAAGTAAAGAAATTTTATGTGACCAACGAGGTCTAATCCAGTGAAAAAGGGCATTGACTTATAAATCAGTGGTCTTAGGCTCGAACTCCCATTACACTTTGGAGAGAAAAAAGAAAAAAAAATGTTTTCTGTGAAGATTTTGTGTGTGTTATATGGGGCATGGGTTGCAAACCATTGGATCGCCTATTGTCAATTTGGGGTATTATTTCTATCAAAATAAAGTTTCAAATTATTTGCCACATTAGTTAGTATCTTGATGCAATAGCAATGAAGAGCTCCTGATGTTTTCACATGCAACCCCTAAAAGAGTGCAAATCCCATCTAGGAGATTACCATGAAGATAAACGAAAACCTCCCAGAATACAGGAGATTGATCTGCAATCCCATCTAGTCTTTCTGTTATGTATTTTATCTTAGACTCCACCTTATAACAAAAAGCAAGTTGCTTTGGAGATGAAAAAACAAGTTAATTATTGAAAAAAGCCAAAAAAAAAAAAAAAGTACACTTGAGATGAGAGGAGAAAAAGAAAAGGAAAGACAGAAGGCTAGTGGGGTTTGTCTCCACTGTCCATCTTAATTCACAGCCTTGCATTTAGGAGTTGCTGGTTCAGCAGAGGCTGGATGTATTCACCATAGCCATCAGCCACAACTGAGTCATTGAGAGGGTCCTTACATGCCTCTTCATAAAGCCTTGGATAAACATTCCCATCATAGCACCCAAGAACTGAGCCAAGGAAGTGGTCACTGTAATTAAATGCATCAACAAGGGCAATTACATTTGGACGCACCTTGGCATACAGAGATCTAAGCTGATCATTGGCAAGTGAAGCTTGCTTGGGGTTTAAGCAACCCGTGGAGAGAAAATCGCCCGAATTTTTATGAATCAGATGCAAAGCATATATGTAGCAGAGGGTCTCCAGCTGTTGTTTCACTCCATTTCCTTCAATGTTCTGCCGCAATTTTTTAATGAACTTGGAAACAACAATTAGTTGGCAATGAGCAATTGCAGCCTCAACTAAATCAGTTGAGAGTTCCGAAAAGCCCTCTGATTGATCTGCAAACTTGGTGAGGTTTTGAGCACAAGCAAAACACATTCTGATAGCCCTTGCTTCAAATGCCTCAAGTATTGTATTGGGTTTTAACCAATCCTCAGCTTTTTGAACATTGCAGCTATATTTGATCAAATAATGTTCCATATGACCCATGTAAGCTGTTGCTCCAGAAAGCTTGTAATTTCGACCAGAGGGCAGTTTGGAAATAGTCTTCATGAGGAACCTTGCAACCTGTAAAAGCAGAACAATGTTGTCTCCTTCATATGTACATGCAGGGACAAAAACAGCATATAACTCTGGAAGGCCACTGCTTGTTAGGTAGCCATGCCCACCGCATAGTTTTCGGCATTCTTCGATGCCATCAGCAGCTGCAGAAGTAGTCAAGGACTTCAAGCCAGCAGTGCAGGCATGAGCCTCAGGCAATGTGGAGAAATCATTTGCTTCCAGTTTTTGTGTCAAATCAGTATATAGCCATTTCAACCACTCACCAATAAATCTGAAAGCATAGGCAGAAGCCAACAAAGGAAAAAGTCTACTTTGCTGAGTCTTGTAATCAATCACCTGTGTCTCAACACGAGTTCCACTGATCTCATGATTCTCTGAACCAAATTGTCGACGAACAGCGCTATATCTAGCAGCTATACATACTGCTCTTGATAAGGCAATGGAAGCATCAACCACAATTATTTGTCTCACATAAACCATAGCTCCATAAACTAGCTGCCTGGGAACATTGGAGTGTACATATTTACCTTCTCTTGTAACCTGTGACACCCTCATCAGCATTTGATTCCTTGGTATGTGGACATGATCAAATCTTACAAAACCATTGTCAATGGAATTGAAAGCTCCACTTCCAAATTTCATCCCGATATCACCAACTGTTATGCCTGGAAGAGGCAAGTGATCATCCAAGCTCCGTAGTTGGACAATGAAACCATGCACACCGTGGTCTTGCCCATCAGTAATAAGCCTGGCATAGACAACAGCATGTGTTGCAATCTTTCCCAGTCCACCAGGCCACCATTTGCTTGAGGTCAGCGTAGGACTGTGGATGATGAACTCATCAGTCTTAGGATCAAAACTTGCGGTGGTCTCAAGCCCTCGAACATTCGACCCATGCCCAAGTTCAGTCTGCGCATATGTACCAATAATTTGCATATTAGTTGCCAAAGGCAACCACTTGTTTTGCTGATCCTCAGTACCTGAGCCTTTAATAGCAGGCACAAACATTCCCCAGTGAACGTAAGCATAAGATAGTTCATCAACATAAAATCTTAACCATGAGGCCTCTTCTTCAGAAAGTCCAAGCTCAGTGATCCTTTTCCAGGCATGAGCTGCTTTTCTCAGAGTGTTCTTAAACAACTCCCTCCTACTTAGAACAGCTCTATTCTCCTTTCTAAAGGCCGGATCACCAGCCACAAGGCGAGCAATTCGATTGGAGACTTGAAAGGCGTAGAGAGAACCCGCCCAGACGATCTTCATCTTCTCCACATCAAACTGTGCCTTGCTCCTCTCATGCGCCAAATGATCCGAACCATCCATTTTCACACAAAACCTTGCAAATGAAGAGAGCAGACACTATGGAAACTCTACTCTCTCTCTCTCTCTCTCTCTCTCTCTCTCTCTCTCTCTCTCTCTCTCTCTCTCTCTCTCATCAAATGAATTCAAATTGGAACAGAATGCAGAGCATTCATTCACATGAACTTGGAGAGGAGGAAGTAGCCAGGGTAATCAGTGTTGGAGAACAAACACTAATGGGAAACTTATTGCTCTGCAATGGTATCTAGTGGGGGCTTTTGATAGGTTAATGAGCTTGGACTTTCTTTTCTAGAAAGGACACACAAAAATAAAAAACAAAAGATCATTTGGGGGACCAGGGACCCCAACAACCACTTCATGTCTCCCTCCCTTCCTTCTCAATAATTTTGATAATGTTGCTCAAGCTTTCTGATATAAGGTTCAAATTTGAAGTACAAGCATGCTACACATGTTAACTCAAGAACATGCAGCTTGTGGTTCCTAAGGTCTGTTTGATATCCAACTCAAAAATTATAATTCTTTTCAAAAAGATGAGGGCCCGTTTGGTAGATATGTGTGCCAGCAATGATGTATTTTGGTTGCATATCAATCAGTTTTGCATAATTGACTTGGAAAATAATAATAATAATAATAATGCGTACTCAACTTATGATCAGTAGTTTGAATAATTATTCCATTCAGACTTTGAATATTAGCGTATACGTGTTTATGCGCTGGATAATTTGAAGAATGTGAATATCAGTATAGATATCATTATGAGCATTGGTATTATGTTTTCATCAACTTTATTATATCAATTTTAGTTTGGGCATCTCTGTGCGTCGATCGGCACTATGTTCATCTTGATTGATAATTGTTAAGCATGCACATCATTCAAATTAATGAAAAGTAATTGAATGCTGTTATTATGTCTTATGATGGTGAAGTTGAAAACAAAAATTAAAAAAAATCAATTAGAGTTGATTGATATTAATTAAGTTAGGTGCAGATATCTTTAAACATTCCAAGCCTTGAAGTTGAAAATAAAACATAAAGGCAAAATAAAAACAAAAACAAAACAGTATTCCTAGTACTACCTATAAGAAACATCAATTCTTTCTGCTGTCATATGTACTATGCCCAGGAAAAAGAGGCAGCGTATGAAAGAGACCCCTGATAAAGCTACAAGTGATTGGATTGGTACACTGTTCATATTACAAAATATCAACACACCCGTCAAAAAAATAAAAATCAACATAGTTCAACATAAATGATTGACCAAATACACACAAGGGAATAGGTTAAAGGATTTTTTTAAGAAATATTGTAGGAGCGAAAATTTCGGCAACCAATTATGAGGCGCCACGTGTGTGAGAGCAAATATCTTGGCCTTCCAATCGCAAGGCTCTACGTGAATAAGAAGAATATCTCCTAGCTCATTAATTGGGCCCACTTATCTGGGGGATTATTTAGGCTAAAATTGGGTTAATTATCATCAATTAGGGATTTGATCCTAACTGAAATCCCTAATTGACTCTCTCTATTTAAAGGAAATAATATTTTCCTTCCAAATAGGAAAATATTCTTTGCAAAACTCTAGCACACAAGGAGCCTATAAATACATGACTATACCAAGCATTCAAGGTAATTTTAAAACCCTAGCCAAAGCTCTCTTTCTCTCACCCCACTCTTGGCTCTCTCTCCCTCACTGCTCCAACAACCCTCACACACGACTCTCCCCGTGAGAGAAGGCCTCTATCCACTTTAGCTATTGTCGTATCTTTATCAGGATTCAATCGAACTAACTTTGTTATCGGAGGACCTTTCACCAACATCCTCCGGGTGTGGTATATTTACTCATGTTTATTTCACATGAATTGAGGAAGAGAGAGAAGGAAGCTTGAAGGGGGAAGAATCTACACACGAAGATTTCTCATGTAGAAATTTGCACAAACAACGTGGACAATAGGAATTAGGGGCGGGCATCAAGACAGGAAAGCTGGAACACTGAGCCGCACCATATGGAAAAAAACCGAGTTGATAAAAAAGTCAACAAATCGGCACCGGACCGGACCGAATCGGTTCAAACTAGTTCCAGTGTAGTTTCACACCTTATAAAATTAGACCGGATCAGACTGAACCAGCTGTGTATTTTTATTATGGTTTTAAAAATTATTTAAGTCAAATGCTAAATTTCTAATCCCATAACTAATATTTCTCTAAACTCAACTTCAAAGCACCTTTCTTTTCTAGGCTTAATCATCTCTCTTTGCATGAAATCGGATCATTTGTGAATTTTTAAGCCCAAAAAATAAAATTTTAGCCGAAATTTGTAAAAAGAAATGATAAATAAATAAAATAATATCTTGTCCGAAATGAAAAAAACCAGAAACTGCACTAGAACCGATTTAAACTGGACCGACTGGTTTCATAATTTTTTTCACCAAAATCAAACCGAACCACATCAGTTAAATAGTAATGATTTCGATTCTGGTGTGAGGTGAAAACCAGACCAAACCAGATTACACCTACCCCTAATAGGAGTATTCCTTAGGTCAACAATTGTGCTCCATTTAATTGGCCAATTGTTTAGACTTAAAATAGGAATAATACCATAAATTAGGGATTTCGTTTTTATTAAGGGAGAGAATAATTCCCATCTGGAAGGAGAGAGAGCCAAGAGTGGGGTGAGGGAGAGAGAACTCACACGGTTTCAGCCACTCAGTTCTCTCGTATTGTAGAGAGAACTCCGACATTCTCTGTTATTTTTGTATCTTTCTCAAGAACATCCAATTGAATTAGGCATTGGGTGTGGTCTAATTACTCCAGTTTAATTCACAAGGATCGAGAGAGAAGGAAGCTAGAAGGGTGAAGAATCTCTTGCGCATATTCTCCTGTGAGAATTTTGCTCAAACAAATGTCACCTGAATTTATACATTAGTTTCAATTTGTCACATTAAAGAAAATTTTTTGTCAGAAATGTCATTTTAATTTTTTAAATCCATGATTTGCCATCTAACTTTAACACCATCCAATTTTCCATCCATTTTAAGGTTATTTTAGTCTTTCAATTAAAAAAAAAAAGAGAAAAAAGAGACCTCTCTCCCTTTCTCCCCCACCCCAACCCCACCCACCCCCAAAATACATTGTATAGGACCTTCTCTCTCTCTCTCTCTCTCTCTCTCTCTCTCTCTCTGAGCATGTATAAATTTTTTTTATGGTGTTCATTGAGCATGGAAATGGAAAAAAATTCAATATGCAAATAGAAAAATACCAAAAAGAAAAAGGAAGAAGAAAAAAGTGGACTTGGTTTGGGTGGGTTGAGTGAATTTATGTGTGGAGGGTAGATGTTTCATGGTAGATAGAAGAGGAAGAGGTTGTGAAGAGGGAAGGGGGAATGGATTTCAAGGTGGATGGGGTTGGTTGGAGCTGCCGGTGGTGCACAGGGAATGGGGGAAGGTGATAATTTTTTTTTTTCAATTTTAATTGTTTAAAAGATATTTAAAAAAATTATAATGAGTTTTCCATTTTTAAAATACCCTTGAAAATGGAAAGACTAAAATACATTTTAAAATGGATGGAAAATTGGATGGTGTTAAAGTTAGATGACAAATCATGGATTTTGAAAAATTAAGGTGACATTTTTTTTTTTTTTGAGAAGGAGAATTCATTCATAAAACCACAGACGTACAAAGAGCGACATGATACAGTGGCCTCGTTAAAACCTTCCTAGGACAATTTCATGGGACAAATCCCAGGGGGGGAAAGAGTACCACACACGTCATGGACTAACATGAGAGTCCAATTCAGGTCACTTTGGACCATTACAATAAAAGAACAAGTCAAAAATAAAACCTAACACAAAGACCTCCGACAAGAACTGCAACTAGAGACCAACACAGTAGACCCATATGAGAGAACCGTAGAAACCCCAAATAGTAAACCTATATGAGAGGACCGCAGAACATTCCAATTGTCAAAAGAAGCCTTCTATGAGCACAATCATAGTCCTTTGACACCCATACAAACTGTAAGTCATACCATAGCAGAAACCAGGAGAGAACACGAAGGACGAACACAGAAAAAACAATAAAAAGACCCATGAGAAGCACTCCACTTCAACTCAGAACCTGACAAAGAAAACCTCCTATGACCAAGCATAGTTCTTCGGTCGACACAGAGTAAAAAAGAGCACCACACCCTAACAACTATCACCAATGTCGCTGTTGCCGCCGCCGTTAAAACAGAGACAAAACATCAGCCACCAGGTATCACAACTCTCCCAAGGAGAGATACAATCCAGCGTCACTACTGTCGCCACCGCTGAGACAAAGACAACACCAGCCACCTGGAACACTGCAAAAACAACCAAACAAAACAAATAGACAAACAGATCTAGACTATCTGGGGAAGGGAAGGGGAGGAGAATAGGGGATAAGAGGAAAGGAAAATATGGGAGAAAAAGAAGGAGAGATGAGGAGAGGAAGGGGAAGAGGAGGGGCAGTGGCCACCTCCCCACTTTAGCTTCCTCGCGGTTGGTTGTCAGCAAGGAGAAAAGGGATCAGAAAAATTAAGGTGACATTACTCTTAAAATTTTCTTTAAGGTGACAAATTGAAACTGAGGTATAAATTTAGGTGACATTTCTACAAAAACCTATCGTAAATTGGTACCCAAAATAAATCACTTTTTCCTCATGTTTGTGGTGGCTGGTTTGAGTTATTTCACAATATAACACGATCTCTCCGTAGTAGAATGTTAGGACTCAAGATCCCAAATTCGAAAAAATAGCACATCATATAGTGGTTTAAGAGCTCATGGGCACCTTTCCTTTACAAGCCGGTTTTTAGGAGCAAGTTCTATCTATGGGATCTTAACAAAGAAGTGGTTGCATTTAACATAATCTCTTGGCCTATGTAATAGGTATTGTAAATTGGTACCCAGTATCAGACATTATTTTCTCATGTTTGTGCTGGTTCTAGTTATTTCACACTTTAACAACGTACAAATATATATATATATATATATATTTGTTTTCTTTAGTGAAAACTATAGATTGTATGAGCAAAAACCGATTGCCTTCTTTGTTTTCTTAATGCAGGTACGGCCAAATTTGAAGTAAATGTGAATGGTGCTTTGATAGCAAATTTGCAATCTCAACGAAAAGGGGAAAAGGGAAAAAGGGAGGGGAATATGAGACAAAACGATGAGAGGCTTCTTTGATACCTTCCATCACATCACAAATTCATAACTATAATCATTCACATAATTCCACTACCGTCGGTATCCGATAGTTGTTAATGGAGCTTTATTATAGTTTATAAGCAAATTGAACAAAAGTGACAACAAGTTTGAACCAAGTCTTCCACTATGGCCTTAAACAAAAGGCAAATATGAATCTCACATGTATATTGAATCTCACATGTAAATTTTAGTATGTAAGATAACTAAGAAAGCAGAAAGAATATCTATCTTCGTCTCCCCTTAATTGGACCAGACGTTTATGACAGCCCTTCGTGCGTGCGCAGATGAGAGTGGGAAATATGAGACAAAACAATGAGAGGCTTCTTTGATACCTTTTATCACATCACAAATTCATAACTATAATCATTCACATAATTCCACTACTGTCGGTATCCGATAGTTGTTAATGGAGCTTTATTATAATTTATAAGCAAATTGAACAAAAGTTTCAACAAGTTTGAACCAAGTCTTCCACTACGGCCTTAAACAAAAGGCAAATATGAATCTCACATGTATATTGAATCTCACATGTAAATCTTAGTATGTAAGATAACTAAGAAAACAGAAAGAATATCTATCTTCGTCTCCCCTTAATTGGACCAGACGTTTATGACAGCCCTTCGTGCGTGTGCAGACGACTTCCAACCGAGATGAATATGGGCCCCACAGTAGGGCCCACATGCATCACAGACTAGTATCTGCCTAATACTTCAGCTACAAGTTACCATTCACAGTAAACAAAATATGAACAAGATAAATTAACGTAATTCCACTTGGACAAAAGACCTATACCCAAATTTCATAGATTTGGATCCAAAATTGGCTAGAAGAGGAGTAGAAGTGAGAACACCTGGCTGGCTGGCTTTCAAGTCCTATCTAACTGGATGCTGCCATGTGGTGAGGTTCTCGTTTGAATGACAACTTGCCTTGCTTGCTTCCTGTAACCTAGTGAGCCCTTAAGGTGTTCAAATTAGTTTAGCAGTAAGCATATTCCCTCAGTTGCCTTTATACAAACATTCTTGAGGTAACCCGAACTCCTTTTTAACATGAACGTGTTGCCTCCAAGGGTCGTTATGCAACTTGTAATGCAAAACCTGATTAAGGTGAGTGGACGTGGTCAGCGAGTTCATATTCTAAGGAGACACACATAACCATATGTACAGGAGCAGATTTAGACTGGTGCTTGACTCCAATATTGAAAAGTTTAAGTATTGATTTCATAACTTAATTAGTTGTGTAAATTTTAATAAATGACTAAAGAAAATCTGATATCCTCTACTGCATGTGTGTATATGGCACATGTCCCTAAAGCTTCAATTTTCCTTGAAAATTTTTTTGCCAAAATATTTTATTTCTTGTTTAGTCATTCCCTAGGTTTACACAGGCAATCACAACCTAATTCCATCAACCTCCTACATGCCCTAAGATTAATTACAACCTTTTTTCTTTCTTTTTTTTTTCTCATAATGTAAATGTATTTTTCAACCAAACAAACAATTACCACTTCATGGTTGACCTATACATTTAACTTTCGAGATTAGCTGGTATTATAGTTACAGTTTAGAGCAAAGCTCCAGTTTAATGAAATTCAAATGGTCAAATCAACTGACATCTTTCAACATAGAGTAGGAAGATACTCACCTGTACAAATGTTGCAACAACATCATCTTCAATCAATTGTGAGAACTGAGCTGCCCAATCTTCCATATGGCCAAAATCAGTTTTTTGCCTCTCAGCTTCGAGCATAATAGAATCACGATACAAAAACCTCTGCCAAATTTTCTGCACATTTTCTAGCCTGAACTTTATTTCTGTCTCATTAAATGCCTACAGGATTTAAAAATCCAATAATCAGTCAGCTTAATGCTGCCAAACTTGCAATCAGAAGCTTCATTGTATCAATCAAAACTTAAAACATAAAAAGTAAAAAGATTCACCCGAAGAATATTTATCAAATCTGGAATTTCGTCTTCACGTATCCGAACAGCATAACTATCATAGTTGAGCACATTTTCATATGGCAGGAAAATTCCATCCTAAATATGAGGGAACAAAATAGAAGAAAGATGAATATAGGTTATCATGGTTTGGAAGCAAGCAATCTCATAGTATGACACGATGCAAACAGTCACTAACTTACAAGCATCTTGAAGTAAGTGATAAGCTAACCAAATGTTCCAAGGCTCTAATAAAACAGCAAACAGCAATAAACAAATGTAGACAACTAACTACCTGAATGACAACAGGAATGCACCCCTGTAAAATACTGTCTTCCATACGACCACTCCAACCATCTCCAGGAAATACCCCACAGAAGATAGAACTGGCTAAATCCCCGTGATAGTTTTCAGACCGTAGTGGGGTAACAATCACATCTTCTGCATGTTGTTTTCCAAGTTTCCCTTCCTTGTTAGGGCTTGAACCAAATTCTTCTGCCAGCTTCTGTCTGATGCCCATGCTATAGCTACATAAATACCCCAATTTTTTTTATCAGACCATCTGTAAGTTGTGCAATAAACTATCAGTAGTGACTCAGGAAATTGAACATTTCCCAACTCCATAGACAACTACTTTCCAGAAAAGCTCATAAATCTTCTCCAAATGTAGCACATAGATATGGGAAGGAATGGAAATAACTGTTGGTAAGGTTCAGTCTTTACGGTTGTCCACAAAATAATTTGAATTGACCCACCCTAAGACAATATTTCTAAGAAGTTCTTGTTTAACTTACGAAGCTTCTGGTCTTCCATTTGGGTAAGCAGGTCCCAGATTTCCATTGAAGTAGAAGAGTGTTTTCCGTGTGTCATGGGATCTGAAAATAAGGTATTGAATCTTTCCATGGATTAATGGTCATGGTTGACTAGAGCAACAGGAGCATTGAAAAGGGGACGAATAAGAAGAAGAAAGAAACCAAGGAAATGAGAGTATGATTTCCATCAGATGTGTACCTAGCCCAAAGTTTTGAGCTCAAGGAGTTGACATCAGGACTTTTCCAGGAAGGAAGTACAAGATCTTTATCAGGGTCAAAGCAGGGATGGTTACCCCTTTTATCAGAAGGAATGGTATCCCAGTTGTCAGCCCAATAGGCTGTTGTTGAATGCTTATGTTTTAAGTTTGTGTTTCCCCAGTGAACCAACATCATGCTATTCCATATCTCCTTGGGAGCATAGCAAGCACCTTCATCCCATGAAAAAAACTGCCTTCAGATACAGAGGTGACAACATTAGCATGCACACTTAATAAAATGCTCTAACTAGGAAAAGACAAACACTCTTTCACTCCACACTGGCCTTATGTAATTTTCTCATTTACATCATACCCAAATATGGTCTCTTCCAGATGAGCGGTTCCAGAAGGGATACTGTTCAACAATGTGATCATAAGCCTTCCTATAATATTCCAGAGTGAGAGAGCTCCTCAAGCCCTTGTGCTCCTAAAAGTTTAATAATAAGCACATCAGTAAGCAAAAGCCAAACCAGAGAACATTGACTTGGCAAACCCAGATGTGAAATTGCAATTTCATACGCATTTTAACAATTACATAAAGCATACCTGCATACTCAAATGAGGAGCATCATCAGCACGAGTTATAATGCATGAATCAAGAACAGGAACGAAGAAGAAATCTGCTTCTTCACCATTTAATGTACGATATGGACTAGCCAAGATACTTTCATAAAGTGCAACCTGCAAACAAGCAACAAGACAGATGAATATTCCTAAGAATCTTCGATTTTACTCCAGTTTCAGTTCAAGTAAAATACCTGGGCACCATACAGTTGATCTGTCCACAGTGTTGAATTTTTGCCATCATAGATTCGGTTTACACACTCTAACCTAAAGTGACGCCCCTACAACAAGAAATTGAGAAGAAAAAAAAATAAGAAACTTGCTTTTGGCATAAATTAAGTAACCGTAAGTCAAGCTAATCCTGACCTCAAGAAGTAGGCTGTTGAAATCTGGAGGCAAATCATAAACATATATAAGGGGCCTTTTCTTTTTCACAACAGCATTGAGGTTGACAACTTTCCCTGGGAGATGTGAACTATCAGGAACATCAACCTGAGCAGGCCGAAGCCATTGAGGCCACTCTCTAACTGATGATGTAACAGAGGGAATGCTGCAATCTATTCCATACCAGCCATTGTCACACTGGAAAGTGCACTCAGTTAAGGCAGGAGATATTGACAAAAGAGGGAACAGAGAAAAAAAAAAAAAAAAAAAAAAAAAAAAAAGCATGGGGTATTCTTATGACATAGTATGATAGTATAATCTATTGATGAACTATAAGGAACTCGCAAGGAAACAGAGCAAGATTGGGAAATTATTGTGACCAAAATACTTCCAACTGGTTTCTAGTTTTAGTGCCTGAGTAACTTACATCACACAACTTAGACCAATATTTATCACCGAACATGGTTAATTGTGGATTTGCATGCAAAAGTTAATTTTGAGTATTTCTCCTCTTCTGGAGCATTGACACCTAGGATTATCTTTTAGTTCTGTCTTAATTGATTAGAAAAAAAATGCATGTTAAGGGTGCATGTTAACACTTACTTGTATTTATTTATGCATGTTACTACTTTTAATGATTCACCAAAAACAAAGGAACAAAATATCCACTGAGTTGACAAAGAAAAGTTGATAAGCAAACTATAGAGACTAGGGTAGATGCTCATACAACTTTCAACATGTTGTGAGCAAAAAAGTCCTGCTTGAAGGAAAAATAACTCTCCAAGGATACTCGGAGGAGGATGTTTGACAAATAAAACAGTATTTTTCTACCAAGTCAATCTTTGATGGTAGGACAGGCTTACTGAAATATAGTATCCTCTTATTAGAGGCATGTGACTAGAAAACTACCATAAGACCATAAAAGCATATGACTTATGAAGTTGATAATGACTGACACTTATGATCTAGCTTAAAGAGTTCTACACTAAAGAATGAATGAATGTGTTAAAGGGAATAGCCCTGTGCACAATTTTTAACCTTGAGATTGTGTGAAATTATCAGCCAAACCAATTTCTTCTTACTCCCCAATTAAATTTGATATATCCGAAGCGGAAATGTTAGCCCATGTTGTTCCTAGTACATGTTTATGTATTCGTTCACATCAGTCCTAAGTGTCTCCAAAGATTAATTAACTTTTAATATGTTCAACATCGTTCCAGGAAAAAATTTGCTGAGTTCTATTTATTAGCATGATTCACTTCTCATTTGTTCAAACAAAACAACATTGAGCATCCAGGCAAAAGCAACCAATTGTTACCTGACAAAATCCACCACGGCAATGCCCATGCCCCGAGCATTGATTAATACAAGTGCATAGCACAGGCACTTCACAGAACCGCCCCCAGAAACAATCATATTTGCAATCACATTCCTCTTTGAATTGCACCTTGTGAGCATACACTTCAGCAGGATCCACATTACACCATCCTGGTTTGCTACCATTTTTTGTGAAAACATTATCCAGGTCAGCTTTCGCCCAATCAGTCAGTTTAGGTGCACCAGGTTCAGAGGGTAACCTGAAACAAATGTGAAGGGATTTGTGGCATAATATAAAATATTTCCTGACTTATTTATACTGATGGAAGCCTAGTTAGGATCTGATAAACTTACTGCACTTGAAAGCCACATGCCTCTGCCACAGGTCGATTTGGGTATTTTGTGCCTTCCCCACAGAAGCAAAATGCTCTTGTTGTGTCACAATGCGCAGAGCAAATGGAGACAACCCATCTCCCATATGGTTGGTCTGGTGATCCTGGGTAGTTGCATTCCAGCTGCAGTCTCTCAGAGCATCCTTCCCCTGCATAATTAGAACATATTATATTTATAGAATATGACTCATATACAATAGCAAACTATTTCTGGTTTTTCTGCAATATCAGAACAGAGTGTTCATTTAGAAACAAGGGGGAGATTATGGAGCTACAAGAATGTAAGAACTCTATGGAAGTGATGAAATGACAAAGTTTCCATTAGTAGTGATGCAGTAAGGGACAACAATTAGAGCCAAACAAAATAAACAGTGACCACACAACCATTGACCAACAATGATAATAGATTAAATCAAGACTGAAATACACCCAAATTTGGCTCTAGAGGAGATCTGTGTGAGTATTCTTCATACGATCTCTTTAACAGAATGACCTCTGCATGCCACACATGCCTCAATTTATTTATTTATTTATTTATTTTTTCCCTACCTAGTTCAGTGGGTGTTTTCATATCAAAGAACCATGAATGTCAAAAATTAAAACTCTGCCATTTCACTAAGCAATATTTAACCAAATATTTGTCTTTAAGATCTAGTATTTCTTTAATCTAGATCTGTGATTCATAAACTCTCAGCATAAAGACTTAATTAAAGAGATAATGCCATATGATTACATCTTAGTCTGGTTGTGTGGTTCTTATATTTGAATAATAAGAAGCTTGAAACATTGACAAGTAGCGAAAAATCAGTCTGCTATTCACCAAAGTTCATAACAGAATTCTAGAGCAACATATCTTCTCATATATTCTTCAATCAGTATAAACATCATATCATGGAATAAAAAGCTTACTGTCAACGGAATCATAATTCTTATTCAAGAGATGATGAAATTGAACATCAAGCCGACTTCTCTTTTCAACTACTTATTCACAATTTTCTATTCGATTAAATTAAATGAGAGAAAATAGTACTGACCACTGTATCCATGATAGCACCGACATTGTCCCAATTCACGATTACAGACGCCTTGACCACTGCAGTCATTTTTGCAGCCACTGCCACCTATTACCTGCCATAACAATTAGTTATATATGGATAAATACTCTTCCAATAAAGTTGATACTAACCTCAAGGCTCAAGCCTTTAATTTCTGAGGGGACTGTAATTAACAAAGGAAAATCCATTTGCAAGTTGATCAATTTACACATATAGTTTCCTTCAATGACTTGTGCAACACACCCCAACCCCTCTCTTTCCCCTCTCCATTTACAAACATGTATATAATGCTGGTGTTGATCCCTATGTTTCTAGTTATATTTTAGTTCTTGGGAACACGATTCAACTCCCTTGGCATTTCTCACTGAAATCTTCACTCATGTAGAATGAAAAGGAAATGTTATGTATGTATAGCATTGTTCTTATTACCTCAACAATGTTGACTTCATCAGAAATTGGATCACAACCAGAAAGCCACCGACCAATCTCAGCCTTCCATGGTGCACCACGGAAAACAACTGCCTTGTGCAAGTCAGATGGAAACTGTCGATCTAGGTCAATAGGTGGTTTAAAATTTCCCTTAACATTATCAATAACTGCTTCAGCTGATCCATTAATTGGGACACAAGAGTTCTGAGCTTGACTGAAGTAATTGAAAGAAGGAACCAACGGAAACCAGAACAGATGAACTATCGAACCCAATATTATCGAGGCCAATGCCACAATAGAAGCAATCGTTGCTATCTGAGACCATGAACATTTCCACTTCTGAATAGAAAGCATTATCTTAGAAGACTCTACTGAGACAAACCCACAACTATGTCTCCATCTTCTTGACCCCCAACCCCTTCACAAGCACCTTAAATGAACTAACAGAAACTCATCCCTATGACAAACACAAATACATAAAAGAAACAGTATCAAACACCATTCTTTCAAATTCTATTATCACCATTTGGCCAAAAAAATCTTGACAACTGAACCTTTTAAATCAATGGCGTCAACCCAAATTTTAACAAGAAATTCTAGGCAGATGGCATTGAACAAGGAACTTCAAAGAAAGCAGCAATAAACCATTCCAAACTCGTCCACAGAAATAACAAACCCACCAAAAGTTTGTAAACAAATAATTCAGAGAAAATTTTGAGGTTCAAATGGGCTGTTGTAAATCTCAATATCACACCCCAAAAAATGCAAGCACCAAAATCATATTAGCTCAACATTAAATTAAGCAACCTTTTTTCTGTTTCCACAAAATAATATGCCTCAGTTAATACAAGAAACTATAAAAGTGGGTGCAAGTGAATACGAGTGAGTTGTAGCAATCATAGAGCATTGACTGACCTCTTCTCAGATCCAGAATGGCAAATGTTGCAGAAACAGAGGATTAGAAGGCAAAACAAAAAGATAGAACTCAGAAGAATAATTCAAAGGAGGGTTGAGATTTAAAAGAGAGAGAGAACAGACCCAATTGAACAACAACTTGTTCTTCTCTTCTGAGATTCCAGCGAAACCCAGAATATAAAAATTGAAGCAATAATTTTTGAGATTCGGACATAATTATATATAGGACGTAGAGAGAGAGAGAGAGAGAGAGAGTGGGGGGCAGGTCTGATTTGGACATAATACAAAAGCCGCCAAGGTTCTGCCTGCAAAGTTTGTACCCAAGACAAGTTATAACAGAATGATTTGGCACAATTCAGTTAAATTGACTGTAATTGCCCTTTTCATTTTCATTTTGTAAGTGAAACCGTTGGGTTCAAAATGGACATTTCTGTCAATGTACTCGTTTGTGTCTGTCTTTTATCTTTTGTTTGATAACAACTTACGAGCTTTAGAAAAGGGCACCGACCGAAATAAAAAGCTTTATAAAAGGGAAAAGGCCAAAACGGGCAAGGGTGTGGGCTGGAATTTTATTTTTATTTTAGATAAGCAGGGAATTCATTAATCAATCATCAAGAATAATATGTGTGGCATGAAGAAGAGTGGCTTCAATAAAATTTTCTTAAAGAAAAATTTAATGGGATAAAACTTTAGGGGAAGAAAAAGTGTACCACGCACATCAAATTATAACTGAAACTTAAACAAGAACATTGGACTTAGACCAATCGTCATAAACAGTATCCATGAGCCACAAGCGACCCACAAAGAAGGTGGATTTCTCACACTCACACAACCAGATGCTATGTGAGTTCAAATTTGAGACCTCTAATATGCACGTCAAGGCCCTTTTCACTCGACTAGACTCAATTGGCAATGAATATATTCTTTGGTGGCAGTGGCACTAAGAAAATTGGCCCCAAAATTTAATGTGATTGTATTATGAATTTATTAATTTAAATTAGGAGGAAAGAGAACAAAATAAACCAAGAATAAGAATCAGATCAAGTAAGAATAAACCCTTCCTAATTGTTCTAATTCCTGATTTTTCGAATATTTAATTGAGAATTTTAAGATGGAATCAGTGTATTAAATGATTCTTTATGTGTAAGTAAACACACGGAAGTTAAAAATAAAAATTATTATCTTTTTCTTATTCCCATTACTTATAAGTATAGATTACGTATTTCTTTTCATAACTTTTGAAATTTACACACACAAAAAAAGGAATTAGGACATCAAAATCAGTGGGAAACGGATTTGATATTCTAGTTCACATGTGACTTTCAAACTCTTTAGGTGTGTAGGTCATTGCCTCCGAACTGGCAATATAACAAATAATAAATTTTCATGGTTTTGTCTCAATTGACTATTGAGCCAATCAGATCTGAAGCAGAAGAAGTACATATTTTATTTTTTGGGTGACAAAGTCCATGTTCATCTGCAACAACATGCAAACCCTTCCTAATCTACTTTATTTATTAATTTCCGGTAGGTAGATTTGGAATCGACTTGTAGCGTTGACATCGATCACATTTTTTGACATATTCCGCTACATTGTTTATTGCAAGTCAATGACTACCTCCAGAGTTTCTGTTCATTTTTATTCTTGAGAATACAAGCCTTGTGGCAGAGCTAGTGTTTATATATGGACTCCGCCACTGTGGAAGCATGCACCAAATTATTGTTCGAGCCAAGCTTAAGCATATTGGTACTCGACCAGGCTCGGACCATCCATATGTACAAGTTATTTGTTTGACATGCCTACACTTTTATCACGAGAATTTCCTTGTTCCGTGGCTGGAGACCAGTCACTTCACTTGTGTCCATTGTTTTGGTTTTCTTTACACTGTCACTTGTGCCCATTGTGTTCGTATCCAATGCCTCACAAGTCATAATAATGTACACTGTTTTTTGCACTATATATATTTTGGGTTTTATATAAGCGATATTTTTTTTAAATACCAATAATAGTTTAAGGGTGTTGTTAAACAAATCTTAAAATATTATGGTGTTGCTAAATACCATAATATTTAATTCAAAATGTAAAATTAACTAAATACATCCTATTTAACTACCAAAAATGCCCCCAATATACCCTAATACACACAGCTTTTGAAGATCCAAACCATCCATCAATAGCACCCCTGCTTAGCTCTCTCTCTCTCTCTCTCTCTTTTCAAAATTAGGGGTTTTTTTTCTTCCAATATATCTCTATTGTCACCTCCAAATTTTGCTCTAAATTACATCACAACCACTTTGATAGTCGAATTCTCCCGCCTAGTTTCTGAAACCCAAAGCTTTGGGATTGGGTTTGGTGGGAAAGTCTCTGACTTGGGTTAGATCACAAATCACACTGTGGAAAATTCCCCGGTTTTTGCTGGTTTTTTTTTAAAGGTTTTATGGGTTTTCTTCGTGCCCATTTGATTTGTTGACCTTTAGACTGAGAATTTAATCAGAAGGCGCTGAGATTGTAAAATATCAAATTTTATGTAGATATGATGAGAGGATTCGAACACAAAGACTTTAAGGGTGATGTGTATTTATTAAAATTACATTTGTTTCACAATTTAATATATTATTTTAGTTATTTTATATAAGAATAAATTAGTAATTCATTAAATACTTCAGTAGTAAGGTGTACTCAATTAATTTTTGGATTCGTTTAACAGCACCCTAGTCACAAGGGGAGGGGGTTCTTGCACACATACATACCACGATGTCATTGGAGTTCAAACTTGAGACAACTAGTGTGCAAGTCAATACCCGTTTCTACTAGATTAGATCCCGTTGACTATATTAACGATATTGAGGGAGGGGGATACGATAAACAAGCACCTCATAAACTCTTTTTTTTTTTTTTCCTTGGCTGGAAAAAATAATGTGTAACCTTCATATCCTGTTATCATAGCGATAATTAAAAAGAAAAAAAAAAATCATATGTATGCACTCCAAATGCAATTTCAATTTACATCTTGAATTAGATGATAACTGTAGTGTAATGATTGGTTAGACTTGGCCTTCCCTAGCTTCCTCTGTTTTCCCCTGTTCCATTGCTTGGGCTTCCCTTCTGTTTTACTCTGTTCCATTTCTTAGACCTTCCCTTCTCTAACAATCAGAGGGATCCTCTCTCTAACCCTCTCCTTCAAACCAAGTTTCTCAGATGATCCACCTTTTCTCGAACCCCGTCTTGCCAATTTCTTCAATTCCGCACAAAATTCCGTGATTTGATTCAACATTGCCCGCCCGCCAAGTAAATTACTGGCGGAGAAAGTACTCTTTAGCTGCGGTTTCCTACCAAAATTTGATGAACCATGAGATGATTCATCCACTGCTTTCTTCTTCACATTGCTTGGATTCATTGGAGCCTTCGTTGTTTTGGTTTTCGAAAGCGGAACCGGAGGTGGGAAGTTGGGATTCTTGTTCTCACTCTCTTCGTACACATTGCATAAAGAATTCAAATTTTCGGTTTTCGTCTCGGGAAACTCTGCTGCAGCTAAAGGTGGTTTGATTTCTACCCGTTTTACCTTCACATCTCTGATAACAAAGATACAGATATTTATAAGAATTTGCTCATCAGGCTCATTTATTTTCCAAAACTTTCTTTGAAACCAAACAGACATACAAAGGATTTGGTAATTGTACCTCCGATTCCTTTCCCTAAAAGGAAGGATTTCAGAAATGGATAAAGATCTTAGAAGCTTCACCTGGAACAAGGAAAAAAAAAAAAAGGATCCTTCAGCAAACTTTGCAGAAGTTGATTATCATTATAAAAACAATTTAAAAACTCTATCTATTGTGATATCAGAAAAACAATTATCACCTTTAGATTACGTGCTGATTTGAGAAAATCCTCAGTCGCCTTCGGATGGTTGCAATCTGCAAGTTACAAAGTGAACATAAACAAAGCAGAGTTTTGACCCCCCAAAAAAAATGAATATTCTGTAAACAGATCAAATGGAGTTACGAAAATGTGGGTCCTACCAGGACCGCAGAACCAGGCTTCATCGCCAATGAGCTCATCTGGGCTGGAGAGGTCGACCCACTTAGGCGCTTCGAAGTTCTCGTACGTCTCATCTTCGACGAACACAGATTCTATGCTGCCCCAATCAATGTTTTCTGGGTCCATAAGGAACCTGCGAAAAAATTATGAATAAATAAACAGAGTTAGAAATTGGATTATGTAGAGCAAGAATTGAATTGGGTTTGTGAAGAGAATGAAAAATCTGAGAAAATTGAGGCAGATTTGCTCGGATTCTGAGAAATTCCGGGAGATTTTGAATGGAATATTGAACTTTTGACAGAATGAGATAGAGGCTGGTTTTGCAGCGGTGGGGGTTTAAGAAGGAGCTACAGGGATTTGTAACGCCTGAAAACAGTCGGTAGGAATTTTAAAATTTCGACCGTTGGGAGCTAAGACTTCTGGCCTTTCTTTTTCCATATTTTTTCCTTTAATTATTAATTTATTATTTCCTCACGGACCTTTGCTTCAATTGATCCACAATCAGCCTTCTCAATTGTGGGATGGGTTGGCCTGGCCCATTGAAATCAGTCGTGAGGCAGTCGAAACGACGTGGTTTTTAGACATAGGTACAAGATACACAAAAAGATCAGCACATGATCTAAATTCTAAGTAGGTAACACACCAAAATCCTCATAGCCAAATAGAATTTTAAAATATGAGGGCCTATATTCTAATCTTTGTTGTCGGTAAAAAAAAAAAAATCGTTCAAATTGTCCAAATTAAGTTAATTATACATAGTTGATCGATTTTTATTCTAAAATAGTCTAATTTTAAACTGAACTAAATTGAACCACAATTTATAATTTAATTATTAGTTTGATCTATTTGATAACCGTCTCAACCGATCCCAATTGTTTATAATAATGTTCTTTATTTTTTTCATTCATGACATTTTCTTGTTAGTTATCATTGCATTTTGATATCAACTATCCACCCTTCCCCTAAAATTTCTCCATCTTTTTTGGTGTGAAGTTTTTTCATCAACTAGTGTTTAGTTTATGGATTGACATTCTTCTTGATTTATGTTTTTTGAGACTTTTTCTATTGATAAGGGTGATAATTACTAAACTCACACACACTACACATATGTTAGGACTCGAACCCATGACCATGCCTGAGGAAATAAATACTTCAAACTAGGTTCTTGATTTCTTTTATAGAATAGATAATATTTGCTTAGTTTCTTATGAACTAGATTAGAGAGCTAAAAAATTATGTAAAACTACATTGCCAAAAATTTTGTCTTAGGGAACTAAATTATACAAAACCAACGAAACCCATAATATAGATCGCTGAATTTCAAAAAAAAAAAAAAAAAAAAAAAACCATAAATGAAACAAAAGAAAAAAGGGTTCCAATTTATGTGAATTAATAATATTAATGGGCCTCCTCGTGTTCATGTTCATCTTCATGTTGATGCTGAGGAGCATCCCCCTCCTCAGTATGTTCTTCTTCATGTTTGTGCCGCGGATCACCCTCCTCCTCCTTGTCATGTTCTTCTTCGTTGTGGTGCTCAGCGCAGTTTTGAAGAGGCTGATCGGGTTGAAAGGAAATCGGGGCAGCAAAGCGCTTGTTCCCGAAGGCAACGATCCGTTTATCATTCGGGCTAGGCTTGGTGAATTTTAGCTTCAGCTCTTGGCTAGCGTCATCGTGGACAATGTTTCTGCAGTCATCAAGGTTGCTCTCGAAAGCAAAGATTTCACAGTAGCTGTTCACATTTACTTTCTTGGTCACTTCGAATTCGTACATTCCTTCAGAATTACTCTTCTTCCATGCCCTGTATGTTGGTGCTCCGCCTTTCTTGTCGCTGCATTCCAGGTGTACCTCTGCGCCTGAAATGCATATGTGCGTGCGGAATGAGTATGCAAGTCTCATGCTCGTTTCAAAAGGATGAGAATGAAAAAATAAACCTAGTCCACTGCAACCCAGCAACTCCTTAAATAAAGAAATATATATATATATTGCCTAGCCTGCCCCTTCAAAAATTTATGAACTGCCCTTGCTTATGGACAAACACTCTATCCATGTCTCCTATTTGGATATAATACCTATGTAATGCTTTCAGGAATGTACGCTTATGAAATATGAGAATGCAATTCGGAACCAACGAGGCTCTAATAGGTGATTTACTAACAAAATGTTAATAAATTATCATAAATTAACATGCATGCATTATCCTTACCTTCGATCACCTTACTAGACGTGGTAGGAAAACCGACATGGCAGTTGTCACAGTAAACCAGGCCAATAACATAGATTGAATCTGGGTTTTCACAGCAAGCAAAACCGAGGAGGGCCGAGAAGCAAAGGGCAGAAACAAGGGCAAAGGTACTAGAATGCTTTTCCATTGTTGATTAATTTCCTGCTCACTGAGTTCTTTCTTTGTTGGAGATCAATTCAGAGGAGAGAGGGCACTCTTTTATAAGGGAATATTATAGAGGACGTACATTATGGGGTTCTTGTGGTTAATACAATTATTTTGACCCGCTCTTCAGGTCCTCTATGTAGTGTCGTGTATTTGCAAAATAAAACAATTGGTATTTGGTGAATACTGGTTGATTTTCACCAATAGATAGCTCTGGCCATCCAAATTATGCCTTTTGCAACGCAAATGCTTTGGTTGTGTTTGTTTTTGCCGGGAAATCATGGAAAACCTAAATTTTGTGAATTCATTTTGTTTTTCTATCTTCAAATATTCAACATGATTTCTAAATGAGATAAGATTTGGCCAATAATAATGTCTGCCATTTACGACTGTCCAAATGACATGTTAGTTAGGATTCACGGAGGAGTTGATGAATACTTTTAGTTTGAGGAAGAACTGAGACATCTTAAGTGCCCGTTTGAGGAACCACTAGCTTTTTACCAAACACAAAAGAAAAAAAAAATTCCCATTGTTTTTATTTTCCCACTTGGTAACATGATGACGTATTGAAAAAACCTCCATGAAGAAACTATGTCTACAAATGTTGTCAATGGCAACTTTGGTTGTTGATGGATTATTAAAGTTAGAGTTGGAAAGGGCCACAAATACTTAAAATTTTGACCGAGGAAGGAAAATTATTATTTTTAAAATGGTTGAGAAAAATCAAAGTGAAAAAAAAAATTAATGGGGAATTTTTTTTTTTCTTTTTTTGGTAAAAAGCTAGGGTTCGGTAAAAGTGAAAAAGAAGTTTCTTTTTACAATTAAAAAAAAGATGACACATGTCACTTTGTGGTTGAGCCACAATAGAAGGTAAGGAGGGAAGTATTATCCTATTCTCTTCATGGTGTCTCTCAACAAAAATATTTAATAAAAAATTTGCATACTTGAAAGTGACAATGTTTTGGCCAAAAAAAAAAAGTGAGACTTTTAAATATATATATATATATATATATATATATACAGTCCTGATCTCTTGGACTACAGGGGTCCAAGAGATTTGTGGTCACTCACCGTTGGATGTAAATTCAACGGTTCACTCACTCTTGCACTCATTTTAAAAAACTTTTTTGAACCATTGGATTAATATCCAACGATGGGTGACCACAATCTCTTGGACTCCTGTGGTCCAAGAGATCGGGACTGTATATATATATAATACCAAACACTTAAATAAAAAAACTATTTCAACATCATATCTTTTTTAGTTATTATACACATCTCACAGTTGTTTTACACAAACATTTACCAAACACTCTTAAATTGATTTTTGTATCAAAATCACTTTTAATATAAAGTTTACCAAACGCCAAACTAATTTCATTAACATCTGATTTCTCTTACAACAAATATGAAAGTAATTATTTTCATAGCACAACAATCTCAAACTCCCCCTAAGTTTCTTTACAATAGTTGAATAAGAGAAAGAGAAAGCTTCACGAATCCTCGATGTTCTATGATTTTTGACGCATTTATGCCGATATGGTCTTCCTTTGGCAGATTTATTGGCTCTACCACGAATCTGGGTTGGCTTTGGATGTGCCACATTTTGCGAGGCTGCTCTTTGAGGTGTTCTACTTGGTCATGGTAGATCTACTATTGATTGGCGCGTTGGGGCCATGAAGTGACTAGGTAGCGCTCTCTATGTCATGTCCCGCATGAAGATTAGCAGCGATTGTTCATTGTTGGCTTTGTTTTAGATTTTTAGTCAATAAGTCTAGAAACTCTTTGAGTTTTTTCTCTCATAATTTCATAAACTTAGTTGAGTTTGCTAGGTGTTTTCACCTAGCTTAAGTCAAGTAATAAGCTTTTAAGGATAGAAGACATCAAAAAAATTGCTTGTAAGTAGGGCGTTAAAATGATCGATTATACAATGAAGTCTAAGAGCATCAACAATTGGCTCCCTAAACCACCTCTTTAGAGAAATGTTAGGGAGGATTTGAAAAAATATAACTCCAAACATGCTCCTTATCTACCTCCTAAAATAGGGAGACCACTAAGAGCTCCCGAATTTGAGTAGAGAGAAAAGACTTCTATGACATCTTTACTAATCTGTAATTGGATTATGAGGAATTGAATTGAGGAGGAGTTGGATTGAGGAGAATTAGATTCCGGATTCCTATTGAAGTTATTTACTAAACCATATGGATTTAGGAGAGTTAGATTCCGAATTCCTATTGAAGTTGTCTTAGCACCTCTCGCTCTCAAATCCTAACACGCCCACACCCCCCACCCCCCGCGCGCACTCGACCCCTTTTCTTCTCAGCGCCGCACTGCTCCATTTGGGGAGGAGGAGGTCTGTCCCTCTTCTCCCTCCCCTCCCCCCACCCTTTTTCTCCTTCGTTTCTACTAGTTCTCAACTTCACCTGCCTTGGATTCTTTTGTGGGGCTGGTCTTATTTTGTGTTTGAGCTTTTTTGGCTGTGTTGGTGGCTGTCTCTGAGAGTTGGTAGCTTCCTCTGAGAATTGGTGGTTGTATATGAGAGTTGATTGCTTCTCCTGGTGACTGCTTGAGCCTTATGCTCTAGGCTGAGATTATATGTCTCAAGTCGATTTTGTGTCCTCCTTTCTTCTCCAAACGCTCCCTTGAACCAGATTTACTTCTCCCACAACATCCCTTCCTACTCTGGCTTTTTCCTTTTTCCAGATCTGGTTTCTCCATTGGGATATAGCAACAACTTCTCTAAGCGCTTTGTCGCTTCTTTATCGGATTGTATATAGAGCTCTTGCTAGCTCTAGTGCTTGCACCAATACTCTCCACTCCCTTGATTTCGATCCTTTGGTATATACCATGCTGGTGTTGTGATTGGTTGTTGTTTTCTTCTTGTTGCACAAGCGGACTCGGGTGTGAAGTAGAAAGTGACTTTTGGAGGAATGTTCTTGTGTTGATGTGTTTCTGTTTTTTATGGAAATTTTGTTCTTGGCGTAAGATCTGTGGGTCTCTATGTGCAGCTATGCTAACTTGTGTGGAGGATGTGAATCCCCTCCTTTGTGGCCTTATCGGTGAGGTTGGTGCTGTCTCCGGTCCCTTTGTGGCGACGGTGGCTCGGTTTTATATTTTGTTTTGATTTTGTGTGGGGAAGATTTGTTATACTAAACTGTACTGGGTCTTAGTTTAATCTTCCATGTGTTTGTGGTACTTTGTTTATGCATTTGGTATTTTTGGCCTTGTATTCTACGTTTGTTTTCTTCGCATTTTTGGGGTCTTAATGAACTTTGATTGACCAAAAAAAAAAAATGGAATTGGGATAAGAGTTGTTCTAATTACTAAAATGTCCTTGTTGTTGGGTTAAAGTATATGGCAAATTTGGAATTTTGAAAATTGTGAGGATATAATGGGTAAAAAAGATGAATTCCTAATGGGTTAGTTCTCTAGGAATTCGAATACCACCTCCCACCCAAGAATTGAATTCCTCCAAAATTAGGAATTCAATTCCTAATTTTGTGCCAGCCCCATTTACTTTTCAATTCCTTGATGTAAAGTAAATGCAGAAATCCTCCATATGTGGAATTCAATTCCTGATGAGAATTCCAATTCTTGATTAGTAAACACACCACTAATAGCTCCCTATAATTTAATGCTGCTTTGTTTTATGAGTATTTTAAATTTTTAATTAATGCTAACTATTTTTTATATTTTTATTTTATAGAGATTGACCAATTAAAAAAGAGTTACAGCATTTATAAGTCCCTAAACTAGAAAGTATGATTGGAGTTAAAATTTTATAGAGAGCTCCTAAAATAGTTTTTGTATGTTTTTAATTAAATTTTAACTAAAAAGTAGAGAGCATAATTGTAGATGCTCTAGATCAAGTCCCTTAAAGCTTGGAAGGGCACCCTAGAACCCTTCCCACTATGGGTAGATAGCAAATCATTAAAAAATTAAAATTAAAATTATTGTCAAAAACCACCATTTGCATACAAGATATTTAACGATTCTCACATAAGCTTTCGAAGAGTCTGCGGGCATCTTGATAAAAACATTTTAATTTCAACCTATAGAATGATAATATTTAGGATGACGAGTTTCATTTTGAAGAAGGGACCAGTTCAGGAATTGATTATTTCACCTCAAAAGAAAAAAACAAAAATTACTTAACCAAAGGAGACTGGGAGAAATGAATTAACCAGCCCTCCTTATTTACCAAGTAGATCATCACACACCAACGATATAACTCGTTAATCTGGAGTTACATTACATCTTAATCATTTGCAAATATTATTAATAAAATCTGATCATCCATGGCAATTATTCCGAATCTTTGTGTTCATCGAACTTTAAAGGCACCAAATCCTTGATCAATCAAATAACATACCCAACCCACTCCAACATGAATGCATATGGCATGCACGCAGGACAACATAAATTTGACAAATTGTTAACTGTGAATTAATCAGTATATCCCAAACGAAAAAAATACTCCATAAAATATAAATGTTTGGATAAATTATATTTTTTTAAGAAGAGACACGAGTAATAATGTACAGTATGAAATTGATAAATCCAGTGTCAATCATACGGGTTAAAGCATAGGTCGGTCACGGAGGTATATCCGGGAAGGAGTAAGCTTTCCTTGGCACACAAAAGATTCAAGAACAATGCAGGGATCTTTTTGGGGAGGAGGGCTCCGCTCCTCCAAAAATTGTTCCCAGAAGACTCCAAGGAGTTATTCTTTAGGTGCAGCAGCCGGATCAACCAAAGTGCATTCGTCCAACTGTGAGTTAATAGTCTCGTCCTTTGTATGGCATCTCCTGTAAAGACAAATTGAATACAGAATACATGAACAGCTAAAAAATCATTCTACAAGAGTTTTGACCCAGAAAAGTAACAGTAATCTTATCACAGAATATGCCTCCAGTGGACATAAAGACGAGTTATAGGAACAGCACATAACTATATTTTTTTTAATATAAACATTACAAAAGAAATTCTAGATGAATTAAACTCCATTACATCAGAACATAAAAATTGCTTACAGGTTGGTAGCTTGGCATGTATAGGACTTGCCTAGGGTGGCCAAGAAGCATCTGTTGCCCATACTGCAATTAAATGAAGAAATGTAATTAATGTCAGACATTCAAATTGTGCTATTAAGATAATGTACAAAAAATTTCACATGACCTCGAAAGCAAAGTAAAAAAAGAATTGCACCTGAGGCCCATTTGGATGAAAATATGCTTGGGGTGCTTGCATTTGCTGTTGACTAAACATAACAGGCTGGTGTGTGAAAGAGGGTCCAACCTGCAAATTTCATGGACATTGATAAATAACAAGCTGAAAGAAAATTTATCCATACAAAAAGAAAAAGAAAATGGAAGGCAATTCAAAATATCAAAATCAATAACGTATGCATGATAAAAAAAATTTATTTTAAAATTTGTTTTTGGGGGGGGGGGGGGGGGGGGGGGGGGTGTTTTGTTGGCGGGAGGGGTAGTGGTGCAGAAGGAAAAGGAAAACACTTCTCTTTCTTATGGAACTATGTCTAGGTGAGAGGCCTGGAAGTGAATTTTGGATTGTTTAGCATAAAACTAAATACAGAACAGCATCTAATACATAAAAGAAACAGACAAACAAGAGGGGGAGAAAAGGATAAATGAATATGATTAGGTACTTACTCCAACGCCAACAGGCATGCCCGGCATATGTGGTACAGCGGGAGCGTTTGACGGATAATAGAAGGAACCATCAGACACCGGGGATGGAGGCCTAACAGGCGCTTGAGATGGAACAAAACTCTTTGCATTTGGATTGAGTTTGAATTCCTGATAACAATATTTAAATTACAAATGAAAAAAGAGACTTGTTGCATCAGCTAGTTGCTAGCATATGAATACAGAGATAAAATAGAACTGGGTACACAGCAAGAGATCATATATATAATATTAATAACAATAGCGGTAACGATAGCTGTTGGCACTTCAGGCATATGATTAATAGAAAAGAGTACATTTATGTCTGACTTTGTGGTCGTGAAAAACATAAAGGTCTATCAATCATACCTTAGCATGGGGATTCAACGTTGACTTTTCTGAAGACAATGAACTCAATGATGAGCTTGGTGACAAACCAGGGCCTCCAGAAGTAGGTGCAGCAGTTGCACGTTCTGAATTGGAAGATGCAGAACTACCAGGCCGTCCATGAGAATTTACAGTGTGTGTTTGAACATGTGCTTTTCCAGTCACTGGACCCTCTAACATCTCACTAGAACTCTTCTCATGACCTTTTGATGAAGCCGGAGCTGGAGCATAAGAGGTGGCATTTGGGGATAATACCCCTTTATCAAACGCATCTTTCTTCTCATTCAGCAGTGGCTGCGAATCTACATCCCATAAACAACAAATTAACTTCACGACCAGAGTAATGAAAAAATATTAGAAGACAATGCTAAAAATGGCACTGAAGCAAGCTTCCCATGCTTTGGGTGAAGAGAGAAAAAAACCACAAGATAGAACAAAGTAATGAAAAAATATTAACTTCACGACCAGAGTAATGAAAAAATATTAGAAGACAATGCTAAAAATGGCACTGAAGCAAGCTTCCCATGCTTTGGGTGAACAGAGAAAAAAACCACAAGATAGAACAAAGTCAAGTTTCAGAAAACTGCATCTAAACTTAACCACCAACTTAAGTGTCTGAGGAAGAAAGAGATTCAAACTCAGGAGAAAAATAGCAGGAAGAAAAAGAAATGGCACTCACCATCAGGTTTTGACTCTTGATTGTCCTCAGCTAGCTGCATTGACAAGAACATAAAACAGAAAAACTAATTTCAGAGGCCAGTGAACCACAGAAAAAATCATACAACGCGCCACAAAGATTTTACAAATCATAGATACGGAACCATCACTCACCATCCGCTTTTCTACAGACTCAGTAGCACTATCTCTCTCTCCATGTTCACTGAATAATATAGCACACTGTTTAATCAGCAAAAAAATGTTTGTGTAATGACATGAAAACTTATCTTGCAAGGATACGAGAGATTATTTAGAAAGAAAAAAAAATCAGAAACCTGCTTTCACCAGCTGTACTGGGGAAACTTTTGAACGGTGGTTCTGATGCCAGCTGTCTAGCATGGTCATAAGTTCCAGAGCGACATAAATCTGGGGCAACATTCGACTCGGTACATTGTGTGTAATCCTGCAAAGCAACATAAGAGAGATATACATATACCATTAGCATTTAATCAGGACTTGTCAAAGGAAGTCATAAAATTCACATAGAAGCACAAAACAGAGAATTGGTTGCAAAAGCCCCCGTATTATATATTAGACTTTGGACCATACCAATGACTTCAACACCATCAAAGCAATGATGATGGCATTATAACCAGGGAGAGCTTTCCCATATTTGTCGTATTAGATTCTCAGCACTTAAATTACTCACAAATGGAACAATTACGGAGAAGCGTTTCAACAAATGACTTTATTCAACCAGAATATAGGATAACCAAAGAACTCAATAACCTCTGGAAAAATATCCATTTAAGAGCGGTAAAGGGTGAGCATATACCTACACACTCATCACATAAGTAATGAAACACTAGGACGAGTAGATCCCCCACTTCAGTAACAAACCACTTTATTAATAGCATATACCTAAACTTCCTACTAGACAAAACAAACCAACTCAAAAAAATAATCACTAAATAGATTAAAAACTAATCCCACCATACTCGGCTAACTACACCAACTAAAATATACAGAAGGGTTATTAACAAAGGAAATACCACAGATGAAGAACTTGATGGCACTTGAGCTCCATTGTTGATTTTTCCACCAGTCCATTCAAGGGAACCCTTCCTTGAAGAACCAGAAGAATCTCCAAAGGTATCAGTATTACGTGCATCCAACAAAATATCCTCATCCTCATCATATCCGCTATCATCAACCTCACCCCGGTAAACAGAGGAGAATCTTGTCTCCTCATCAATATCAAAATTTTCATGGAGGTGAATGCCTCTTTCCTGTAAAAACAAATCAACATGCAAAATATAAGGGGCATGGAGAACAAAGTACAAAAGCATAAAATATATTAACCAAGCCTCACCTCTGCTGAATGTAGATCATGTGTCTCCTCACCCTCAATTTCTCTTGCTATTCTTAAAGCCTCCCTTTCCAACTCTCTCATTTGTGGACCTTTCTCAAGTTTCGTTGTATAAAGATCCTCATCAAATGTGCTCTTTACCCCAAATAATGTTTCATTTGTTTCAAATTGATCCCAGTTCCTGAAAAGAAAACAATATATGGAAAATATTGAGAAATCAGAACATTTATCTACCAAAAAAATATGTAGAAATTCTCTAAAAGTTAAGCACAGGTCAATTAAATTCAAGATACAATATGCAACCATTGGAAATTGGCTTGAAAATCCTCTAGTGCCATCTTACTCTAACGCCATTATATTCCTACATTCATGTCTAACTTGCATCAGCTGAGGCAAAATTTCGATACCATTAATCCGTCTACTAAAACCATATCATTAACTCTAACTAGTAAATTGATTGGAATATCTACTTTGTTCACCTCTCTGTCTACATCATCCACTTTTCTCAGTAAACTGAATCATACGACGAATTCTGGTAACATACAAAACAAACACAGGGCATTCCCCTTTTAAGGACCCACACTACCAAGAAATTGCAGCACCATGCGGGCAGACAAAAGCATAATTATCTTCAGATATGTATAATGAAATGCCAAGATTGCAAATAATGCTAGCCATCACAAATTGAGAATGGTTCCACCACAGCACTTTTAATCACTCAACAATTGCGGCCCCCTTCCGAATAAGTTAATAACATTTTAGGCTTATCTCACTAGTAATAACTCCAAAGAAATGACAATTCAAAGACCATGCTATAACTCAAACTAAACAAGAATAAGCCAGATAGGAATATTTAATAACAGCTTTAAATAGTTAAAGTCAAATAAACCAGTTTAATGGGAAATATGTAATAATCATGCTTAAAGAAACAAAAGTCAGGTTACCAGCAGAAACAATAGTGTCCTGAAGGCACCTATTCATGTAGAGCAGTTATTTGAACAGTAGAACAATTACCAAGAGATTTGGGGAAAGAAAGTTACTATAACAACCTATTCCAATGTCCATCAAATGTATTTTCCAGTTCAGGACATCGTGGATCATCTTCATCAGGGACCCACGGTTCCAGCTCTCTCTCCATCTCACCACGGCGGGATTGTGATATGAAGGAATCTATCATAATTTCATGATGTTTTTCAGGCTGAACCTCATTTAACAATCCATCCCTACTTATTGAGACATCCTGTCATCATTCATTTAAAAATGCAATTAGATCACAAGTGACAAGAGAAACAAAGTATAGAAATTGCTGCTTAGTCTACAACATCAAACTCTTTATAACTGCCTCATCCACATCTTTGTAGTAGTTATTAATTTTAATAGGCTACTTAGCAGAGGGAGAGTATCAAAACAACAAGAAAAAGAGAACCACCCCTTTCCCCCTAAAAAAAAGGCCAATCGCTTGAAATTAATTTCACCCAGCAGAACGGCATGGCGCTAATGTGAATGCTACTAATAATAATTTTACTTGGCTCACAAAATTGCATTGCATAGGAAATGGAGCATACCTTTGCGATAACTTGCACAAGGTCTTTGGCAGGTATTATAAAAGTCTTTGATGGAGGCTTGCTAACTGACTCTACCACAGACTTCTGTCCACGTAAGGAACCATCCTTTATCATGCGTGCCATTTTCAAGATGATTCCTGAAAGTGACAACCAATAGAATGTTGATAAGCACATAAAAAAACTGCATGCAGCAATAATGTGAGGAAAAAACAAAGCAATTTGCAAAAAAGTGCTCTTATAAAAAAAAAATACAAATATAACACTAATGAATGAATCCATGACCTCTCACCAAACCAAAATATATGCTAGTGTTAAACATATTCTCTTTAAGCGCACCAAAATCGACACAAACAAAAAAGCCCCATTTTAAAGATAATTCCTGAAAGTGACAACAAGTGCATGTTCATGAATGCACTTAATTGCATATTAAAAAAATAGCAATTTACAACACTAGTGACAAATTCCTGATCTCTAAAAAATTCGAAACATATGCTAATGTAACACCACAATTAATACAAACACATGAGAACCAAACAAAAAATACAAAAACCATACAAAAAGCACAAATGAACAGAACATACCAAAGTCCTTTTCAGCGTTTGTTGCATGAAAGATTCCAGAATATATGGATCCATTTTTCACCTGGACTTCCACATGATGCCCAATAAGACACGTGGTTAAATACACTAATCGATCACGTGAAGGACTCTCATAGTTGCCAGATTTGGTGCCTATTTGAACAGGTATAAAGTTAGAGGTCAGGTTAATGTCATATCCAGAAAATTTTATATCTACAAAGTTCACCAGTATTTGTTGATCTGCTGTGGTTTGCTTTTCCAGACTGTGATTTATTCTCCACCCTAGCTCCCCCTTCTCTTTCACCTCTTCGACGGCCAAAACCGTTAGCAGAAGATTTAGGATTAACAGTTGGTTGCGTAATCATCCTCAGTAGCAACCTCTGACCTATTAAAAAGAACTCGAAAGCTGTTTAATTGATACTATCATAGTAAAGCAAATAGATGAGTGGTATATCTCAACAAGTAAAGATGGTGATACAAGAAGGAAAATAAATATTGAAACATAGGAAGTTTGAGCCAGGAATCAGGATTCTATAAGTTCTATTGCCACCAAAAAAAAAAAAAAGATCTACATGGCCTCAAATAACATGAATGGTGAAGACAACACAAACTTCAGAGAAATTCTATCAAAGTGCAGCAATAGAAAGGAAAAAAAAAAAAACATGTGCATTGGTTTTCCTCGCAAAAGAAAAACAAAATCCATGTAATTACTCAAGGCACATGAAGACAAACAGACAATTACACATATATGTGCATGTGCACCATATAAAGAATCACGAGCATTATATAAAATCAACTCAATCATCAACAACCAAATAAACCAATGTACACAGAAATTTTCTTTAAACTGATGCAAGTCAAGGGTGCAGTATTAAATTAAACAAAGTTGCATTATCGATTAGCCCAGAACATTATCAACTTCAGCATGCTATTCTAATAAAAATCTCTATCCCCAAACTACTTAAAAAATCTCTCAATTCACAGGCAAAACCATGTTCAACCAACCCCAACATTAGAGTAACACTAAACAAGATAAACTTATAAAGCAAACAAGAAAAAAGTAACTGAAAATATTGACAAAATGAAGCCTTACAATTGAGTTTTACTTGAAGGCATGAAAGTATAAACGAGATGAACATTAGATTTATTAAGTACGGTGTGGAGAGGGTAATGAGGAAAAGGGGCAATGACATTGCCCAGAATGCAAATAGAACTAGCAGTCTTGTATGGTTTTCAAGTTTTGGCACAACAAAAGAAATTGATTTTGATGCTTCATATCAATAATCTTGATTCATTAGCTTCCATATGTCTAAGCATCGAGAATAATATGGTAGGGAATATCATTGAAAAGAAAAAACCCACAATTTGCTTTAACTAACCAGTTAGGACTTCGCTTAAATTAGGGTTCCTTTCATGTTTCAAAACGCCAAAGATGATATGAGAGCCCAAATCACGAGAGAGAGAGAGAGAGAGAGAGAGAGAGAGAGGGAGGTAGCAGGAGGGAGTGGGAAAGAGAGTGCGATGGTCTCGGTGTATGATGAAATAGAAAAACTCAGACTGCTGTAGGTGTGAAGAGTTAGAACAGCGGAACACTAAAGCATATTGTACCCATAGCATCAGACTCAAATTAGGGATCTACGGATATATCAGCTTCTCACCAAATTAGAATCCTCAAAACCTAACAGAAACAGAGTTTCCAAACATGCAGGTTACACAATTCCAGAAAGCATGCACAGTTTCCTATAAAATTACGAGCACCAAGATTGTATGCAGATTACAAAAATCCAGAAATCCAACAAACCCCTTCAATCCAGAAACCCCGAAACCCCAAAGAACCGACATAACCTAGGCAGATCTATGATCAATGAAACAAAAATGGCAGGAAACAGAAAACAATTAAAAATAAGGAAAATAAATAAATAAAACGAAAACAGAAGCACACATACACTCACCACCGGACGTCGCCGGACTCTGACCCACGCACGACGGCTAACAGAATCGTGAACACACGACGACGATCCAACTCGCAACCACCGCCGATAAGCGTCGCCTGCAGATCTCTGAAATCGCCCAAGCAAAAGTCAGATAGAGACCCAAAACAAAACCAAAGGCCGAAAACGGGTCGAGGAGTTTACCGGAGAACGGGGTCGGCGGCAGCGGCGTGCGAAGATTCACCGGAAGGCTTGTAGATTTGCCGCGTGGGTTCGACTGAGAAGAGGAAAAAAAGAGCCAGAGATGAAAGAGTGAGGCGGCGCGCGACAATGGTAATTACATCGAGTGGGTTCGTATGATTACATGAGGTGGGAACACGGTAGCTTAGAACGACCCCAACTACTAAGCTGCCACGTGTTAATTTTTTGGTTTAATGAACCAATGAATTCTGATATGTGAAACTGACCGGAAACTGGGTTTGTCCGGTTGTGTTCGGTTCAGTGACCACTTTCCCAAAGAGCGATGCTATTTTCACACATGTCCTATTTCTCTACTCACCATATAAATTTGGAAAAATACAATGTTATCTTTCCACTAATTATTATTCCTAAAATACCCTTTAGAAGTCATTTTACAAATGAGTAAATTTGTCTTTAAAATTTCGAAGATAAGGTGGGGGAAATAAAAGAATGGGTATAAATAACAACACTCTTTTGAAATTTTAAGGGGAAAAATATGGCATTTTATAAATAGGTCCATTCTAATATGACATTTTATAAAAAAGACCTTCAAGTCAAATATTTTAGAAAAATTCCATATGCTTTTAAGTTAAAAAATTGTAATACACTAAAAACTAATTAGAAAATGACAAATGGCTAGTTCAAATGTACTATTGTTGGGGTTTTTTTGTTCAGAGCTACAATGGGCTTGTTGGACTACTGCGAAGTAAATCGAGCTCTCTTGCGCCCTTGTCTGAGTTTGCGGCACGAAGCCCCAAAACACCCCGAAAGAGTTGAGACCTTAGGGAGTGCTTTGTTATATATATAATGAGAAGTTGGAAGAACCAAAGCTTGAATCTGGTGCTTCCAGCAGTGGAAGAGTATGCTTGCCCCTCTGCTTGAGTTCAAGAACCAAACCCCAAGAGTGCTTCAAAAAGCTCGTGGACCCTTAGGAAGCACTTTGGTTCCTTTCTCCAACAAGATAAACAATTGTTACATATCAATATTATGGCTTGGCATGAGAAGCTTGTGGCATGGAAGCTGAGCCTTCATGAGTTTAGCATTAGAAAGAGAGAGAGTTTGGATTTCTTATGGAAACAAAGGTTCAGAGCAAGGGGAGAGGGAGATTTGGGAAGGTTTGATAAGGGAAGAGAGGAAAAGATTAAGGTGGAAGAATGGGTAACTTGACTAAAGCTTTGTCACACTCTTGAGTGTTTTGCTAGAAGAGAAAAGGGGAAGAAATGGAAGAAAAAAGCTCGAAATGGAAGGGTTTCAATAGTAAGATGGGATGCTTGCTCTTTCTGGATGAGTTTATGGGAGAGAAAAGAAGAAAATGGAAGAACATAGCTTGAAATTGAAGCTTCCCGCAATGAGTAAGAATGTTGCTCGCTCTGGATGAGTTATTTTGCTGGCTAGAATGTGCTTCCTTTTATAGGCGCTGGAAGCCCCCAATTTTATCAAGTTTTCTCCTCCATTTTTCTTCACTTTCTTCCATTCAATCATGTTTGGTGAAATCTCCCCAACCCAAGCACATAAGAATAGAGCTTTTTGGGGTTCCAAGACTTTCATGCAGCTGGACTCCTCCATCTGGATGAGGCGCCTCTTGCTTTTCCCACTAGAGCTTGCAGAGGAAATAATAGGTAAGGGTCCTGGTCCAAAATGTGATTTACTTCCATTAGCACATGGGTTTGCTTGGTTTTTACGATGGTTTGGCTTCGATCTAGTTTTAACAGGGATGTGGAATAATTCCACGATGTTGGATATTTTATAAGGTGCTGGGCTGGGCTATTTTCTAAGGTGTTGGGTTGTTGGTGTTTTATTTCCATCGGCCTGTAGGTTTGCCTTAATTTCGTCAAGCTGCTAGAAGCAGCCTAATTGCATGGATTTTGCTTTGGTTTTGACAAGGTGCTGGATATTTTGACTGATGTAGGATATTTTCAAGTGTTGTAGGCCATTGGATATTTTCCTAATATATTGGGTTTTCTCTCTCATAATTACTCATATGTTTGAGCTCAAGAAATGGGCTTGAGTTTTGGTGCTCCAAAGCAGCCCAAAACTTCCACTCCTTGAACCATCAATGGGCCTCATGTATACTCGTAACCATCCATAACACAACCCGATCAACAAGCCTTAGACATTTGCATGGCTTGGGTCCACTTAAGCTTGTAACGTGGCTTAGTACCAAGATAAAGGTTTTCCTCTTGGCGTCGCATGTTATTTGGCGTGCTTATGCTTGAGCTTGAGCTTTGCCATATTATAAAAGGCTATGGGCGGGCCAAATGGAACTTGACGGGATAATAAGCGCGGATTCATAGAGCCAGTACATTTTATGGGCTTGTTACGACCTTTCTGCGTGGCGTGTTGCGTATTTGCTTGGCGTGACATGTGTGCAAGTGCATATGACGAACTCTTGCGTACCAAAGTCGAGTTTATTCCCAACTTAGGTGTCGTACTGGGTTAGAAATATATTTAAGCCTAGCCTTAGATTTTTTGGGCCTCAACAACTATATAAGGAGTTTTGTATTAAATATCATGCTAATTGGTTAAATAGTGTGTTATAATTTTTTAACCGAACCAATTATAATAAAACAATTTATTTCAGTTTGATTTTGACAAAAATTGCAGATGAAATCAAACCAAACTAATTTATGATTGTTCAATTTGGTCATCTGATTCGGGCCCAACCCCAATTTCATTTCTTTTTCATTTTTCAACTTTTTTTTAGCCAAATTGCCAAAAAAAAATCCATTACTTGCTTTTTATTTTTTATTTTTTAAACCACTTTTTAATCAATTCAATTATTTTTTTGTTAGAACCAAACCAAATTAAACTGACAATTACAATTTAGATCGATCAAGGACCATGTTGTGTGGGGTGGCAGGCACGGACGCAAAATCATAAAAGTCATTGGAGAAAGCACCATCATCTTCATTAAGGGCGTCAACCAAGATGTTGTTGTACTCTCTTACTTGTTTTGAGGACATTAAAGAACGACAAGAAGGCGGGAAATTAGTAATCCGCAAAGTTGTTTGTGATATTCAATTATTATTATTATTATTATTATTTTATATATATATATATATAATTTGGCCTTACAGCCATGCTGGGTTAAATGACCTCATAGTCATAATAAATAGCCTTTTGGGCCAAATTGGTCAAAACTGCATGCACAAAAACAATTATTTATAAAGTTTTTTTAATTTTTTTTTTAATTTTTTTTTTTTAAAAAAAAAAGGCCAGCTAGGTGGCCTTGACGCCAAAGTCATCGAAATGGCCTTGCAGCCGCGAAGAAATTCAAATGTTAAGATGAAAGTATGCAGCCTAACAAAATTAGAAGTAATGGCATCATAGTTTAATTGGAGATGCTAACAGGGCAATATTTGTGTGAGAAAAAAAAAATATATATATATATATATATAGTCAAACTGAGCTAATTGTTCGATTCCATTCTGGTACTTGGTCACAATCCCAAAATAATTATAGTACTATTAAAAAAAAAATTATCTATAGTATTATGCATTAATAAATTTCAGTCAGATTTACTAAACAAAAATTTTTAGTCCGAGTTGAGTGTAAGTCTGCTAAGCATGTTTTGGAAAAAGATGTTCAAAATATTGCATCCAAACAAATATTTGCATGATGACAAGCTATTTTAAGCATATTTGATTTTGATATTGAATATTTGAGAGGAAGTGAGAACTATATCCCTGATTTCCTTACTAGAGAATTTCTACATGGGAAACAATGGCAGAAAGAAGAAGAGAAAAAGATAAACAGAAAGAACAAGCCAGTCCCAAAGATAGTTAATGAAAAACAACTAGAATATAAGTCTAATAATGAATTATATTTTCAAGATTGGAATATACCTAAGGTCCCTAGTCAAAATATTTATAAGAAAAAATGGTCACTTTCTAGTTTCTTGGTGTCCGAACAGTAAGACCTGTTCCAAACAGTAAGTCCCAGGGATTCCTGACTGGAGGAAAGTCCGAATAAACATAATATGCAATTCTCTCAATTTTGAACTTATCCCATCATTTGATTGAAAATTGGTGAGATAGGACTCTGGTTTCCCAATTGACTTGATAGGACCATTTGAGGATCCATGAGACTTTGTATTTGGCAATAAAGTAGAGTAAATTAGGGAAGAATAACTCAGACTCTTTGAATTTATTTTTGTTAGTGAAATAATTGACTAAATCTTGCATTTGGGGAGGAAGGAGGTCAATGACTGGACCATGTTTTTCCCACCAATGGAGAAACCAGTAGGGAAAAGGGCTTTTGTATTTGCTGTCAAAATTAAGGAACCATGAGTGACTAAAATCAACTGTTTGGTGAAGCAAGATGGAATACCAGGCTTTGATGTAATCATAGTAAATGTATTGGAGTTCTGACTGAAGAACTTTCAGATCATAAGGATGATTGCTCTATTCATTTTCACTAAGAATTTGGCAGATGTAAAGGGAGTGGTAAAGGATGATATGAGGGTTGTCACGATCTTTGATTGGCTTGATCGTGATGGATTGGGTCTCATGGAGGATATCTCTGTAAAATTTCAGATTCTTAAAAGGTGTTGGAGGGATGAAATGACTATTAGGCGGGAAATATGACTTGGTGATGGTAACTGGGTTGGAAATAGCATTATATTTGGACTCAATTATGAAAATGTGACTATTACTCTTGATCATGAAGGGGATGACTTTTGATATGAGACAACTTGAGGGGTAGACTGGGTAGTATCTTGGAAAGGATCATGACTAGATATTAAGGCTGACTGAAAACTGGGACGAATTTGGCCGACTGTGGCTTATAGATTGGCAAATTTGTTACTAATTTGAATAGGAGAGCATCCCGGAAAGGGGACAATCTGGGAAGGTAACTCGTGTTTGATTTGACTCATGGATGGAGGGAGGATTCTGAGTGACTGGGATTGACTGGCTTGTTCTTTCTATTTATCTTTTTCTCTTCTTCTTTCTGCCATTGTTTTCCTTGTAGAAATTCTCTAGTAAGGAAATCAGGGATAAAGTTCTCACTTCCTCTCAAATATTCAATATCAAAATCAAATATGCTTAAAATAGCTTGCCATCGTGCAAATATTTGTATGGATGCAATATTTTGAACATACATATATATATATATATATTTCCTTTCTATTGAGAGATCCTTTAAATACTTTTATTTGAGGGACGCCCTTTAGGGTTCCCTACCATTTTCTTTTCAACAATCGAAACCATCTATTTTTAAGTCTATATTCATAGATCATCATTGCAAAAAATTAGATAAATCGGAAACCATTTTGACATCCAATTATATCATACAAAATCAATGAATACAGCTTGTTCTTTGCTTGGTTTTGGCTGTGGTTAAGTATAGGATGAGGGCTTTTAAGAGATTTATGAGTTCTAGAGGTGGGAGGATTAATGGGTAGCTTGGGATTATGCTTGAAATGAAGCTTAAGGGGAAGAATGGTTTCAAGGATAGGAAGATGAGGGAAACGTTTGAGGAGGTTATGGTTGGGGTGCTTGCAGCAGATAGAAAAGAGGTGTGATGACTGAAGAATTGGGATGCTTGCAATAGCCAATGAAGGAGTCAATGGTTGCTAGGATGCGTGTAGTAGCCTAGGGGAGGACCCTTTGCTTGGGTCATGGACACCAATTTATAAAGGATGAAGGATTTCCTTTATTTCTTTCTAACAGGTAAAAGGAGGTGCTGGAAACGTTTTCTTTCGAGCGAATAAAAAAGAGCGCTAGTAAATTCTTATTTCCAGCTAGTAAAGGAAGTCGGTGGAAAAGAAAAAAAAACTTGTTTCTAATGGTTGAAAGGAAGTGCCAGAACACGCTTATTTCCAATAGGTAAGTAGGAGTGTCGAAAATAACTTGTTTCTAGTGGGTAAAGGGAGATCTTGAAGAATATATCATTTGCTCATCCACATGGGAGAACTAAATGAATGAGCTTAGACTTCAGTGTTCCCAAGCATCCCAAAATCTCCATTATTCAATAGTTCTCGTGCGGCTTGTGGACCTTCGTACCCCACAACCCTCTCGGCATGCCCCACTTAAGCTTGCTAGGTGGTCTAGCACTAAAGGAAGTCGCTTGGTGTTGCATGTTATTTGCATGTTTATGCTCGGGCTATATTGTACTGCAGTGGATTAGGGTTGTGCTAGATAATGCTTGACAAAGCAGTGGGCTAGGTGAGCTCGGGCATGTGAAGTTGTTAAATCTTACATGTTTGTATGTGTGATTGGTATACATATACCATGACATCCCCACATGCCAAATTGTAGTCTCGCTCGGCATGGTGCGAATGTCAAAACTTGTGTAGGCACTTAGTAGCCTTATTTGATGGGCCTCCACGAGTACACTGGCTAGGCTTCTTTTATAGTACAATAATGCATTGGGTCTAAAATATTCATGAACCTTCATTGAGATTTTTTGAGCCTCAACGTTAACCTTTTTTATTATTGACTCTATTTAGTGATGAGTCCATCTACAGTGAGCGGGAAGTTATAAGGGGTGTTTTTGATGGGTATGTAAGAGTCGTTGGATGAAATCCAACGATGAGTTTTTAAAAGAGGGTGCATGTAGAACCGGGTTGAAATCTCACCCGTTGAAAACCCAACTTCAGTTGAAGATCTTTCCCTCTTTGTGAAAAACTCAAGAACACAATCCTCTCTTTTTGAATGTAACGCAAACCCACAATTAGAAAGATCCAAAGCTCCCAAACCCTATAGTCGCTCCATTGTCATCAGCTCCTTGGGAGGCCTGCGATCTATAATATCCTCGGTATGACGATTAATGGCTCTTACCTAGGTATTGCCCTGTTTTGATTCTATGGCTCAAGTGAAAACCCCTTCTCTTTTTCGTTCAGCAGACTAGATTCCAGATGAAAGCAAAGTAGCATATCTCTTTCTGTAGCTAGACGCCGCAGCAGCAGTTGTTCCCTGATTGTGGTAAAGATGGAGTCTCCACCACCAAAGAGTCTTCTCTAATGTTCACCACATTCTCTCAAGCTGACTGACTTCGGAGCTCCCGATTGACTTTGAGAGGTAAGTTCACTCTTGCTGAATTGATTTTATTGGGTTTGGTTTATTTTTTGTAAGGGTGGAAAATTCATCATTTGTGGCATCAATAATGCTTCATTTGCGGAATCAATAATGCGCCATTTGTGGCATCAATAATGCGTCATTTGTGGAATCAATAATGCGTCATTTTTGCCATCAATAATGCATCATTTTCTTATGAATATTCACTATATTTAGTTGATTGTTTTTGGTGGGGGTGGGAAATTATGAAATATAGGTAAAAGATCCTAAACTTAGGTTTCATGACATTAGGAGTAAGCATTTGGAGAAGATATTGGGTGAAGTTCTATAATTGCTGGTTTGAATTACATTTGTGTTCTTAGTTGAACATGTTGGTTCTAATGTTATTTTTTTCATATTATTTCACAAGAGATTACGTAACTATTATTAAATTTTGCTTGCGTTTTGTGTATCGAAATCCAACAAACTAGGCTATGCGTCTTTTGTGTCAATTTGGGCAATGTTTTGTGTAAATGGAATGCATTGATATGTTGTAATGCAGTAATGATTGATTAATGAATTAATATTTGCTATGCAGTAATATAGAAGTAGGTCAATAATATACGTGGGTAAAATGTCTGGGCCTCAGAGAATGATGACTGTGTAACAGCTAAGGGGATGGTTTACATTCCTGAAGTAAGAAATGAAGAAACACTAGCAGTTGGGATGAGGTTCGACTCGCTTGACCTCGTTTATAATTTCAATAATAGATATGCATTCTTGGCTGGCTTTGGTATTCAACTTCATTCCAGCTTTTGGCGGAAAAATAAGAAAGAGATTCTGAGGAAAGAATTTGTATGTTGCAAACAAGGTGCATACAAGAAAGATGAAACTCGGGAGAGAAAAAGACAGCGGGGAATAAGTAGATGCAATTGCAAAGCTAAGATTGTGGTTGTGAAGACAAATGAGAGCAAGAAGTATACCATCTCTCTTTTTGCAGAGGGACACAATCATAAGATGACACCCTCAGAAAGAGTGCATTTATTGAGATTACACCATCGTATTTCAGATTCTACAAAAGTACTTACAAAACAGTTAGGTTCGGTAAATATTCTCATTTATCATAAGGTAAGTATTTTTTAGGTGCAATCCGAAGGAATGGACAAAATCGGTTTTATCAAAAATGATATTTACAATCTTGAATGTGGTGTGAATGGGAAAATGAAGAACCACGATGTTGAACTAGTGACCGAGTATTTTATGGCTGAACAGAAAAAAAAATAAGGCTTTTTATTTCAAGATTGAGAGAGATGGCAATGACATGTTTAGTCGATGTTTTTGGGTAGATGAAACTTCTAGACGGGTGTACGGGTTTTATGGAGATGTTGTTGTATTCGATACCACATTCAACACGAATCAATACGACTTGACATTTGCACCAATGTTGGGAGTTAATAACCATGGTCAGACAATTGTCTTAGCATGCACATTTTTTAGCAAGGAAACGATTGAGTCGTTTATTTGGATGTTTGAGGAGTTTAAGAAAGCCATGCCAGGTGGCGAACCTAAAACGATCATTACAGATCAAGATGCGGCAATGACCAGAGCGATTTCAATAGCCTTCCCGACTACATTTCATTGATTTTGCGTATGGCACATCATATCAAAGTTCTCTATTAAGTTACCACATTCTGCTTATAAGGAGTATTGGCGTGAATTTCAGAAAGCCATATGGGATACTGACAATAAGGATGAGTTTGATGCAAAGTGGAATATTGTGGTTACAAAGGCTGGTTTGACTGACCATCTATGGCTAAGTTCAATGTTTGATTTAAGGAAATCTTGGGTTCCAACCTACGCACAACACTTTTTTGCCGCTGGAATGTCAAGTAGCCAAAGAGCGGAAGGTTCTCATGCTTTCTTCAAGCAATACATATCAAGGAGAAATTCGTTGATGGATTTCACAATACGATTTGAGAGGGCACTTTCTCATCAACGTCAAAAAGAGTTGGTTGCTGATCACGTAGATGCATTTGAAGTGGTTCAATGTATTCTACCGATGCCAATGAACAAACAAACGGCTACCTTGTACACAAGGACAATGTTTCAAAAGTTTGAGTAAGAGATGTTTCCTAGAGCTCAAAACAGAGGATGCTTCTAAAGTTGTTTTTAATGTGAGCGAAAGGAAAAATTGGGAAACAAGAGTGGCAGAAGTCGTATATGTCAAAGATTCTGACCACGCATCGTGTAGCTGCAAAAAATTTGAATTTGTTGGAATTATTTGCACACACATCCTAATATTGTTCAGAAGAGACTATATTGAATATATGCCCGATAAATATATTTTGAAGAGATGGAAGAAAACTGCGAAATCTGGATTGGTGTCAGATGCAAATGGCAACAAAATTAAAGATTGTTCAGATCCTGGTCTTTTAATAAAGCGGAGTACAATGTCCCGACTTGCTTCAGATGTGGTTGAGGATGCATTAATGTATGAAGAAGGATGTGAGCTACTGTCAGAGACTCTAAAAAGTTTGCGGGTGAAGTTGAAGTTGTTGAAGGATGAAGCAAGTAATAACGAAGTTAGAGGATCTAGCTCTCAAACACAATATATGAAAGACCCAAAGAGAGTAAGGTGCAAAGAAAGGTCGAAACGAGTAATGAGAGCAAAGGAAAAGGCAATGAAGCGAGGGATAAGACACTGTCAGGAGTGTAGACACATTGGTCATGATATAAGACAATATCCAAGAAATTTGAACACACCGTAAGATGTTAAAACTATTTATAATAACACCTAAAATTTGAATAGGTAAATTTTTTATGTGCTTGTGTTTGGTGTTTATGCAGGACATCACCATCGAACAATGACGAATCAACTCCAATAGATCTTAGTGACCTATTATTGGACGAATTTGACAGGATGCACTAACCAACTGAATGATTTATATTTCTATTATACGAAGCCCGGTTGTTATGAAGACTAATGATCAGGTGAAATTTTCTAGATGCAGTTTTATTATTATTATTTTTTTGTTCATGTCCACCGATGGGCTCTTACTGTGTCCATTGATAATTGAAATGAAAATTTGCTTGCTTTGATTATTGCATGAAATTTGGACACATGTTAATTTTACGTCTTCTCCCTATTTAGAAATTTTCATAGACATTTGATAAAGTATCAGATTTTGAGTTATGTGAAGAAGCAATGACTTTTACCATGTAAAATTGGTAGTTTATGGTGAATTATGTTTTAACAGAGATTCATTGATTATGTCACAGGCTAATGCAGCATTTTCATTAGCAATAATGATTTCCAGCAGCACTCATCATTTCCAGTAGCACCCACTTTTTTCGAATGTTATGTTCTAGTGTTTTATTGGTTATTAAGATCTGAGCTCGACTGGTTATTAGGTGCATGATTTTGTAAACATTCGTAACTGAAGGATACTTGAAGCACTTTGTTGGAACAGAATAATTAGAAAGCAGCGTGTAAAAAAGTACATTGCAGCTAATCACATTTCGAACGCTTGGAAAATATTAAAGGGTATACTGACATTTGAATTACTCATAATTCCACACACAAAAGAATATTTGATTGCAAAGCATTTTATGTGCTCCCTCTTAGCAATACAACGATCTCCCCAACCAACTAAACAACGTCTCACGTGCTTATAGTCACTCATGTCCCCAATGATATAGACGAAATAAATATTCAACAATATTTGAAATTTTATTATATATAAATAAACCATAAACCAGTCACTAAACAATGTATAGCACATGGTATGCTACTTATGACTCACGGGTCAGTTTTTTGAGAAATAGTACGCCAGCTCTTTAATGTGAACGAACATGATAATGGGACTGTACTGATTCCCAATGTGCTGTGATATTGACAGCTTATTGAATTATATTTCGATATTTGCAAAATATAATGTTAGACAGAAGAAACACATGATGACTTGCAATACATAGTCCTAATAATTATATGTGAAGCAAATGAAACTGATATTTATGTTATTTTAAATTAAATAATGACATTAAGAGAATATACTTCTAATTTGTGCAATACCACGATCACCTCCAACCAACTGAACAGCGGTAGTCGCAATCACTTACTCGTATAGGTCGGCTTCTTCCGAGCAGCTTTGACGTGCTTGTGCTCACTCATGTCACCACCATCGTCTAGTATCTCTTTCACAGCATTAGGGGATACATAGTCCTAATTATAACTTGTATAAGTAGTTGCCGCAAAATGCTCGGAATTTTTCGAATCCTTCGTTGAATGCCAACTCCAGTTCACTGTGGTGCTCTTCGCATCCATGACAGGACCCGCCCCAGAATTTCCGGAAAACCGGAGCGAATCCCATCTCGTTACCGACATCTCCCTGATGTCGGGCCCACTTACTAAGGATTGAGACTTTCTACCAAAATTTTGGTAGAGTCTCCCCTGTAAATTGAACATTTCCCCAAAAATTCAACCTGCTCAAAATTCACAGTTTAAGGTACCCAACCAGCAGCATGCTTTAAAGCAAATAAACAGTTTACAACAAAGGCCTCCGGCCTCAAAGATCAAACCCTAGCAAGGGTGATAACATAGCATACCTAAGGAATTTAAATACAACAAAACGAAGTTCAAGGGAAAAAGAATGAAGGAGTCCTACGAAGGCTCAAGGCTCGTAAGCACACGATCCGGCTCAGCTGCGGAGCTCAGTCAACTACTGGCTGGGGGGTGCAAAACAAAAAAATGTGAGTGGACGAAAATAAAGTTCAGTTCAGTGTAAACCAACATAATATAACCCCACTGTTTAATAAACCATGCAAGAAATCCAAATGCATCCCAAACCATCATAATCAAATAAATATTTACATATATGTCAAAACCAAACCAATACCAAATCCCAAGTCCGAAATCCAAACAGAACACTATACAAACCCACCAATTAAATATTATAAGTCCCAAATCAAACTCTCGAAAGCGTACCCATTGACACGACCGGCAAGGAAGTATCCTCACCAAAAAACAAGAATGAATGAATAGTTAGATACATATGTAAATATATATAATATAAGAGATATATATATACATATATAATAATAATATAAATATGACCAACACCTAGTTGTACCGGGGAAACAGTCCAACTGGGGGATTGTTTGACTAGTCACCATGGCAGAGTCCCTATGAAGAGTCCTCAATTCACCATGTAACTAGGGAACGAGCCGTCCAACTAGGGGACTAACTCTCAGCCAGCACGTACAGCCGATACCCTCAAAACTCGTACGTCTGTAACCAATCCTATGCGCGCGGACTACCCAATCAAGGGTCTACAGCAACATCCCGTCAAGGATGCCCCCGGTTCCGACATTTCTAAATATCTCAAGTTTCAAATCTGGGGAGGTACATAGGGTAGTGTTTATAGCACTCCAAACTGACATTCTATACTCATCACTTTTCAAAACCTTATCTCAACAACCCAAGTACCCCACACATAGCCAAACATGTATAGAAATTCTCAAAATCCATATATACATACTCAAGATACTCAATATGTCAAAACCCAAATCATATTACCAATACTTTATGAAAATCAAGAATTCAACTATTAAATATAACATGCATTTCAATAACTATTTAATCAATATGCAGAAAGTTCTCATTATAAAACCATGCTTATAAGTTGAAAACAAAGTCCACTCACAAGTAGTCCCAGACTGCCTGACCCTGAGAGGGTCCCACCTGCTGCGTATGCGTGGTCGGAGTACCTATTTCAGAATACGAATACGAGATTAATACAAAATATTTCGAACGAGAACTTGAATTAAAATCCTAATTTCCCGGGTTTCTAACGAGTGTACTAGGAACGGAACAAACTGGAAGTTCCTAGGAGTTCCACAAGGTTTAAGACACATGTCCCGTAAGTTTGGTCCGAAAAGGACGGTTAGATCAATCACGATCGAACGGTTATCGAAAAATCTTCAAACTTTAAATTATTGAATCGGAACATCCGGGGCTCCGATTCATGATCCGCGAATTCCTACACGTTCCTAAGAAAGTCTAGAGTAACATAAATTGGAATGGATTCGATCCAACGGTCCGAACATGGCGAACCCGGATAACTCCTAATATGTGAAAATCAGTTTGATAGTCAAACGATGTCCGAATTAAGATCCGCGAAATCCTACGCATTCGTGACAACCAGGAGATCGCATTGGTACAAAAATGCAAGTTTGCTACAGTGCCCACGCTCCGCCACACGCTCTGGCAGCGCGTGGGTATCCAAAGCGATAACCCTTCGTCGGGAAAACTCAACACCTCGACTCAAGACTCCTACCCTAGGTACAACACCCTATTTGGAGTCACTTTTGTTCTTAGGCCTACCCCAAAAAGTGACCAAAAGTGGCCAGAATCGGAAATTCAAAACTGGCTGAACCCTAAGTTGAAATTCAACTGACCTAAGCTCAAAATTAATGAAATCCTATCCAACCATTAGCTAGAGCATGGAAAATATGTAGGAAACCATACCTTACTCGTCAAATTTGGTAGAGAAATGAGAGAGAACGAGAGGCCGAAAGTTTGTTGAAAAACTGTCAAAACAGCCTTATTTCATGGCTGTTTCCGGCGACGGCAGTGGCAGATCGAGGTGGCGGTGGGTTGGAACGGAAAGAAGGAAGTGTGGTGGTTTCAACGGAAGCAGTGCCGCTCAATTTGGAGGTGTGTGGTGGCAATGGTGGAGGCGTGAAGGTGCTGTCGTGAGAGAAGAAAAAAATGGGGGGAGAGGGTCTGTTCGCAGGGGGGGGAGAGAGAGAGGAAAAATCTGGTTTTTAAATATTTACGGTTTTGCCATTGTCGATGTTTTGATCGTAACTTCTTCGTTACAACTCCGAATCGAACCTACTACGTGTCTACAGACTCATCTCAAAACGATCTACCCAAAAATACCAACCACTGCCCCAAACTCTGTCTGGGTAATAAAATGACCAAAATACCCCTACCCCAAGGGTAAATCCGTAAATTCAAAATTAATTAAATTAAGAAATTTAATTTAGGAATTTAATTTAGAGTCGGGGTGTTACATCGCATATGGCTCATCAAACAACCTTTAATTTCATCATTCATTACTGTATCCAACTCCTCAGCTTTCAGCTTCCTTTTATGACTCAGTTCAAGTACTTGTTCTTTTGGGAGAACGCTTTGTTAACTCTAATGTTAAGATCAGTCAAAATGGCCTCGTCTTCAACACATTTATCGTGCCATGAATTGATCAGTTTGGAATTATAATTTAGCTTACTACTGACTGCATGTATTGCCTCTAATGGATCATTGGAGTCCCCTTCACTCCCAAATGATGTTGAAAATGGAAGAGGTCGGCGAATACAACGTGGAAATGGAACTTGCAACTCCAATTTTTCATCTTCGACTGTGTTGTTGGCGCCTGAAGAGGTTGACATGCTTAAATAATCCTATTTGTTTTAAAGGATGAGGATTGCATATGCAATTTCGTTTGAAAAATGGGACATAGCTTTATAGACCAACATACCAAAGCTTGCATATAGTCAACATATGTACCTTATTTCAATTTTTAAAAAAGAGGTGTCAGGTTTTGCTTTTCAAGCATGTCAACCTCACACTCTCCTTACACCACTGGTAGTGGTTGAAAGAAACTGAATGGAAGTGACATCTAGTTAGTGAACCCAACCAAAGTAACCAAACTAGTTAGGATTAAACTTAGATTATATCAGATCAAAAATTAATTTATACATTGTCAACCAAATATTTTTTGGCAGGAACCCTTTTATTGGTATTACTATCACCCCCTTCATAGAAACTCTCCCTCCACAAAAAACTCAGTCCTCCACTGAATCTGTCTCCATCTACTGAAACTTTCTCCCCCCATAGAATGGATTTACTAACCAAGTTTGATGTGAGCATAATAAAAACCCCTCCAAACAAAGACTGCATTCGAAATGCAAGTGAGTCACCAGACAAGCAGTGTCACATTCCTAGACAGAATGACCATTTTGTTGGAAGTTTTGAGTCTAAAAGAGTTCTTGCTTTCTGGAAGGAGAGGCATCTTCAACTTGGTGATGAAATCCAAAAGGCAAGGGCACGTTTGAAATTTGTTGAAGGCCAGTTTGAAGATGACAAAAGGCAGGCCAATTTGGATAGGGCGAAGTTGCAGTGCATGAAGTGTAGACACAAACGACTTCGGAGTGTAGCTGTTCAAAAATAAATACAAGAACTCATCTAATGCAGTGGAGTCAAAAAAGCGTGTGATGCAAGCTGGATTCGACTACTTCCGGTCCTATGCAACACTTGTCGTACCCGGGTTTGATTGGTCATCTATTACCGTTTCCGACGTTAACAAATATACTTAGCAAGGGAAGTAACCATTTTGGTTATAGTGTTTGAGCAGAGGCAAATCAGTGGAATTTGAATTTTCGTTAAACTTTGCTTCAAACCTATTTTGATGCTTACTACTATAGAAGATTTCAACCTTAATATTTTGATGTTTTTAATTACGATAACACGAGATGCAAAGTGTCCATCTACTTCAGTCATATGTTGTTGCCATGTCGATTTTTTTATTTATGACGTATCAGGTTTGGACATGGTTGCATCATATGCAATGTTGCCTTTATTTATTATATGTTAGGGCAAGGTTTATGGAAAAGCATTTGTGAGTGCGTTTGTGACAAGGTTATGGCATTATTTTGTACCACTTATGTGTTGTGTTTTGTACTGGTTCATCTCCTATTATTGCTTTCTTTTTTTATATTATATATTTGTGGAATCCCTCAAAGTTAACATAAATTGTGAAAAAAATGCAAAGTGAATATATAATCACTCATATAGATTAGGAAAAATATTCATTAATATTTTAAAATTGCTTGAATGGTGTGAGGTTTTTCAGAAAAGTATGACATTATTTTATGTGATTGGAAATGATAGAAATATATTACTAATTCCTAATGCGGCGTCATATGGACAACTTATTGAATACCTCTGACGTGTTCAAAACTCTAGGCGCAGTTGCATATGGACAACTTACTGAATACCTCTAATGTGTTCAAAGCTTTAGGCGCAGTTGTAATGATGGCTTCAAAGCAGCGGTGCAATTATTATATATGTACGTTATTATAACAAAACAGATAATTTTACATCCTTATATATGAAAGGAAACTAATTCTTGTATTATTATAAATTATATAACGAATATTAAGGAAATATACTTGTTAAAGTGAACAAACATATATACTTAGGGTTAAGAGGAAAGTGAGTTATCTAAAACAATTTGGATTTTTTCATTGCGAAACGGATGATTTATAGGTTCCTCTAGTTTTATAACGTCACAAGGAGGTCAGAGTAATTTTCGAGGCATTTTTTTTAGGATTTTTCTAGTATTTATTACCTTTTTTTCAAAGATTTTTGCACTAAAAAAGCCAAAATAATTGCAACAAGACACCTGGCGCGATCTCAGCCCATCACCTTTCACCACTTGCACAAGTGTACGTCAATCAACATGGCCACATTCTTGCCTTTTACCCTAAATTATTATTTTATTAATTTTTCTTAGAAAATTTATAACTAAATACACAAAAATAAGAAAATTGATCCGAAAATTGCTATGAACTCATTGAGACTCCAACTCCCTTATTGAATTCCCCGATTCATGGTTACGCATTTTACAAAATAATTCCGAACATTAACGGGAGATGCTTGTTGATATAGGTTATTGAAGTTAAAGTTAACAAACATATATACTTATGGTTAAGAGGAAAGTGAGTTATCTAAAATAATTTGGATTTTTTCATTGCAAAACGGATGATTTATAGGTTCCCCTAGTTTTATAACGTCACAAGGAGGCCGGAGTAATTTTTGGGGCATTTTAAGGATTTTTCTACTATTTATTACATTTTTTCAAAGATTTTTGCACTAAAAAAGTCAAAATAATTGCAGCAGGACACCTGGCGCTATCTCAGCCCGTTACCTTTTACCACTTGCAAAGTGTACGTCAATCAACATGGCCACATCCTTGCCTTTTACCCTAAATTATTATTTTATTACTTTTTCTTAGAAAATTCATCACTAAATACACAAAAAATTAGAAAAATGATCCGAAAATTGCTATGAACTCATTGAGACTCCATCTACCTTACTGAATTCCCCGATTCATGGTTACGCATTTTACAAAATAATTCCAAACATTAACGGGAGATGTTTGTTGATGTAGGTTATTGAAGTTAAAGTTAACAAACATATATACTTAGGGTTAAGAGGAAAGTGAGTTATCTAAAATAATTTGGATTTTTTCATTGCGAAACGAATGATTTATATGTTCCCCTAGTTTTATAACGTCACAAAGAGGCCGGAGTAATTTTCGGGGCATTTTTAGGATTTTTCTACTATTTATTACATTTTTTCAAAGATTTTTTCACTAAACAAGCCAAAATAATTGCAATAGGACACCTAGCGCGATCTCGGCCCGTCGCCTTTCACCACTTGTACAAGTGTACGTCAGTTAACATGGCCACATCCTTGTCTTTTACCCTAAATTATTATTTTATTACTTTTTTTTAGAAAATTCATAACTAAATACGCAAAAATAAGAAAAATGATCCGAAAATTGCTATGAACTCATTGAGACTCCATCTCCCTTAATGAATTCCCCGATTCATGGTTACGCATTTTACAAAATAATTCCGAACATTAACAGGATGCTTGTTGATGTAGGTTATTGAAGTTAAAGTTAACAAACATATATACTTAGGGTTAAGAGGAAAGTAAGTTATCTAAAACAATTTTGATTTTTTCATTGCGAAACGAATGATTTATAAGGTACCCTAGTTTTATAACGTCACAAGGAGGCCGAAGTAATTTTAGGGGCATTTATAGGATTTTTCTACTATTTATTAACTTTTTTCAAAGATTTTTGCACTAAAAAAGCTAAAATAATTGCAACAGGACACCTGGCTCGATCTCAGCCTGTCACCTTTCACCACTTGCACAAGTGTACGTCAGTCAATATGGCCACATCCTTGCCTTTTAGCCTAAATGTTACATCCCGGGATCGGTTCCGCCGTAGCACGATATTGTCCGTTTTGGGCTCCCCTCGCTGCCCTCACGGTTTTGTTTTTGAGAACTCACGAGCAACTTCCCAGTGGGTCACCCATCCTCTGAAGATCGCAACTGATTTATGCTAATCTTGATGAGAAACAAAGCAAGGGCTTCCCACTGTATCAAAGTCATATCAGTTTGATACCATATAACAAAGCATAGCATCAAAAGGATTATGTTCAAATAAGTTCCAAAGTTTTACAATTGACTACTCCCCCACCTAGTAGGAGCCAGAAAAGAACAACATGCACAAGTAGTAAAAGTTCCTTCTTTTTCTGGCTCAATGCATAAATTGTGAAAAAGGGAATGGCTCAAGCATAGTTATGTACAGTTGTGTTTGTTACTTATAAGGCAAAGAATCCCATTTTGTTCAATTATCTTGGCAAGAAGCCCATGCTATTTTCATAACCATAGATTAATAAATACCCATTTATACAACACTCATAAACAAAAACAGAGAACACTGCCATTGGTTATGTTGATTTGGCCACAAAAAAATTAAAATTTCATGCAGAAAAGATCATTCAAAATCGAAATAAGCCTCTGGACAAAGAATACATGTCTAGACTAGTAAAGGCAAATGGTAAATACCAAATTATGATTACTCATCATTTATACGTATGAAGTAAACTCGAATGTTTTTGTACTTGTGAGATGTACTTACCCCGAAAAATGGTAGCTAGTAATGAAAAAATAATAGAAGGGAAGCATTGCAAATATTCACTGTAGATTTTTCATTGCCCCTCTACTACCCAAGAAAAAATGCTTTTTTTGGTATTTTCTCATAGAACCTGAACAAACTACACTTTGAAAATTAAAACATGTCCAAATAATTCAAAAAGCTCACTTTTAGTAGTTGTGTGGGGTCAGGTCAACTCTCTCTCTCTCTCTCTCTTTCCATGTCTCTCTCTCTCTCTCTCTCTCTCTCTCTCTCATAGATAATATCTGAACAATCTAATGATATCACCACCCAAATCATAAGTACACTTCTTTAATTGTCACATCTCGGGATCGGCTTTGCCGTAGCACGATATTGTCGTGCTCTGGGCCCCCCTCCTTGCCCTCACGGTTTTGTTTCTGGGAATTCATGAGCAACTTCTCAGTAGGTCACCCATCCTGGATTGCTCTAGCTCTAACTCGCTTAACTTTGGAGTTCCTATGACTTAGAAGCCAGTGAGCCCCCAAAAGGCCTCGTGTTAGATGGAGGTGGGTATATACATATAAGGCACATCACCCCTTCTCCGTTGGTCGATGTGGGATGTTACACTAATTATTATTTTACTACTTTTTTATACAAAATTCATAACTAAATACACAAAAATCACAATAATGTTCCGAAAATTGCTACGAACTTATTGAGACTTCATCTTCCTACTGAATTCCCTGTTTCATGGTTACGCTACATTAGTATTTTATTATTATTTACCGTAAATTATTATTATTAATATTATATTACTTTTTAGCCTGTACATTTGTTAATTATATTTACTCGAAATTTTTATTTTTATTTTTATTTTGCGTGCGAATAGACGATTTCTAGTGCTAATCAGTTTCTCTCAGCTTCAATTTGTTATTATTTTTTTCTTTTTTAGGGTCAAGGGATGTTTTGAAAAATAAAATGGAAATAGACAAGCCATCCATTCTACAACATCAGGAAAAAATTATTCAAAGTCATTCACTGTTCAAGTTTTGCTAAGAAACGTGTAACCAAATCGTTTGGGATAAGATAAGTGGGAAAATGTCATTCCCAAGCACCAGTGAAAAGACACCTACTCACTCCATGCATGCCTTTTCGTTTACCAAATATTAAGATTGCAGTTGTGCAAAATATCTATGTCAGTAAAATGTCATTCGTACGCGTCTATGATGTCAGTAATTATACATTTATATATAAAACGGTTTATGACAGCACAAACACCAGACAAAATAGATTAAAACCCAACATTTAAACAACATTTGTACAACGTAGCCAGCTAACCTAGAACTAAAGAGAAGCAAGTCCATAATGCATAAAAAACGTAAAAACATACTACAACTAATTATAAGGGTATGGATTCCCTGGTACAACATACACACGCATTACCTTGAACCAAAAAACACTCTCACAGTGTCATTTGCATCGATTGCAACAAGTCCAGAAGGTAGGATTTATCTTTGCTTCAGTAGGCCAGCCTTGAATAACAAAACATCATTCGTTGTTGTTACAAGCGCTGCAGTGATTGAACTTAATCTTCCCATTGTAAAACATATCTACGATATGTCTTGCAACAGAGAAAACTCGGCTTAATCTTCGTCTCAAAGCATCCTTGGTTCTTTTCATATCAATACTATTATGTTGATTCAAAGAACACAAAAATTCTAATGCATCCTCTTTTGACTCACCAATTCTGAACATGCCAAGTAGTCAAACTAGATATGCCGTTTCATATGGCCTGCTGTGGCTGCAATGTGCATCCCATACAACGTTTCCAGGTTACCCTGCATGAAAAACACTTTGAACGCTTCTCTAAATATCGACTCAGGGTTTTCGCAAGCACTGCATTGTTGCAAGAACTGCCGGACCGCAGGATTGGCATGGTACCAACTAGGATGGTCTGGGTACTTTGCCATGGAAATGGTATTCCACACTTGTGGAGTGTTTGTCAACGTATGGAATAATGGGCACACAGATGCCATACGGAAGAGATCTTCCGATGATTGGGTTGCTACGTATAACATCACTTTAAACCAAGCTAACTCCGGGATGAAGGCTTGAGGCATATCCAAATGGAGATGCTTCCTTATCTTTCCTCCGAGTGTAGTGAAATGTTTCGAATTCATCAAAATGTTTTTGGAATGGAACGATTTGAGGAGTGGAAGAGGGGAGAAATGAGAATATATGGGGTTTTGGTTTTGTTTTAGCCTCTGTTTGTAATGTTTTAAAAATTTGTTTCCACTTGGGGTTTTTTCAAGTTGAACATTTTTAAAGAAACTGAACCCAACACCCTAAAATTCAAGAGAAGGTAAGGGAAAACGTCATCGAAATGCAAAGAGAGTCAGACAGTCAAAAAGTCAATTAATAACCTATTTGCATAGCCATTTTTATGATTTTTCCGCCATCACATTCATTGATACAAATGTGATGGATTACTGACTAGTCACAGAAGGTCCCATCAGATACTTTTTTATTTTCCCACACCAAACTAACCCTAGTAAGGTTATTAAAATGGAACCAATGATGATGGATTCTTATCCAACTAGTTGCCTTAATGAAATATAATGAAAATAATATATTTAAAGCAATGTCTCCTCAATTTTCAGATTAATATTTGGAGTGAAATATTATATTAGTTTTTGGGGTAAAAGGTGCCACAATTTTGAAGGTACAGGTGTCCAGATCGTGACCAACCCACCCAGACATAGATAAGAATGATATAATTCGATTTGGGCAGAGATGAGAGAGAGCTGAGTGAGAAGTTTAGGGTTATGAGTGAAGGGGTATGACTGAGAACTATGAGTGAGAAGGTATGAGTCCGAAGAGGTTTCAGTGAAAAGATCTGAGTGAGAAGAAGTACAAGTGAGAAGATTCAACATGTCTTCATCTTCATCTCCCGCTCAAACAAAGAGGTGTCAGTATTGTGGAGCTGCAATGGTGCTTCAGGTTTCAAAATCAGATAAAAATTGAGGAAAGCCATTTTGGAAGTGCCTAACCTCCTATGTAAGTTTTCATTTCTAGAATATGTATGTGGGTGAAAAAAAAAACCTAGGTCTAACTCAGACAGAATTATTTTGCATATATGATGCCTGCAATTAGGGAGCCACCAGTTGCAATGGATTCGAATGGGGCCTCCGCTCAAGCAGAACAGTAAGATGACACGTATGATGGTACGGTGCTGAATATGCTGAAGTCCATTAAGGACTTTGTATTAGTTTTATTACTTGTATCAATTTTCATATTATTTGTTCTTTTAATGACCAATTAAGTGCACAGTTTCAAGGTTTGTAAAAGTTCTCCCCAAAAAGACATGTTGCATGCACCACCAATGAGTTTTCAAACGCAATTTGTAATTTTTGTTCTTCAAATAGGTGGATTGGCATTGAGTTTAAATTATTGTTTGAAACAAAAACATTTATTTGTCTGAAATCCAGCAAAAACTTTCCAAGACTGACTTTAAAAAAATTAAGTCATACGAAGACGATAAAATCACAATACAGAGCCAATACGATGCAATAATAAGACAATACATTTTTTTAAATTGCATAATTATTCCGTGTATATAGATTGTTTATTTGCGTATACTGAAGGTTTATTGCATATATATCGCATGTTATTGCTCGGATATTGAATATTTATTGAAGGTTTATTGATTGTTTTCTGAATGTATATCGCATGTTATTGCTCTGATATTGCATGTTTATTGAAGGTTTATTGATTGTTTACTGCATGTATATCACATGTTATTGCTCCGATATTGAATGTTTATTGACAGTTTATTGATTGTTTACTGCATGTATATCGCATGTTATTGCTCCAATATTGCATGTTTATTGGGGGCAATAGTACTATTCAAGTAAGATTTAAGGAGTTAGATTTAAAGGGGGAAACGGTCTTTATTCTTTGTTTTAGTAGGAAGAACAACTGTTAAGTAGAATTTTCTATTCAATACGACTTCCTTATGGATGGTGTAATTGGGGCCAAATGTATATTGCACGTCTGTTGCGTGTATATTGCTTGTCTATTGCATGTATATTGCTTGTCTGTTGTATGTATATTGTTTATCTGTTACTTGTGTATTGTTGTTTATTTCCTTCATAAGTAATAAACAATCAATACACACGCAATAAACGTACGATATGCACACAATATACAAGCAATATAGACGCAATAGACAAGCAATATAGATGCAACAGACATGCAATATAGACGCAACAAAAAAGCAATATACATTACTTTTATGTTACTGAGCTGCCCAAAACCAATAAAATAAAGAAAATCAACAAATTTATTAACCGATTACAAAAGAGAGGGGGATTCAAACCCGAGGGGCAGTACGCGGCTAATAGGGAGTTTTATAGCATTGCAACTGGAGATATTTTTTCATGTGTTTCTATAAAGAGGGCATGGTTGAATAAAACATTGGAGGCGAGGGCATAGCCGCCTATTCTCCTTACAGAATTATCTTATTAAGATGCAACCCATTGCGATTAAGTCAAGGCATGTTGAACGGCTTAAAGATTGGGATCTGATATTTGGAATGGTGGCTTGGATAAATCATGACATATCACTTTGCAATGATGTAATACACTTAAAAAGTCATTAGTCCCCATTCACATATGCAGTCTTCAAATCCCAATTGAATGCAGTTTGATTAAGGTTATATAAATGTCGTGAAGGAGTTATGCCAATATTACACAGATGTTTGTTTCATTAAATCCACAAAAACTTTACACTGCAGATGCACATTCTATTATAGGAATTGCTATGTATGTGCCTAACTGAAAAAACGCATCTGCCTATTCATTTAGATTGCCCACGTGCAATAGATTTAGTGATCCATTTACTTTTCTCCTCACCAAGCCTCTGCATCTCCATTTCAGATTCTTCATTTTTCTGTCTATGTTCTGCATCCAGCTACCATATACATTTAGCCAAATTTAAGAATAAACGTACCTAGTGTCACACTAATCAAAATGAAAACATGCATCCGCTATAATATTTGCCACTATTTTGGTTCTAATTGTTATTGTCCAATAACTTAAACCTAAAATTATGTACAAAAATACACTAAGATTGGGAAAGACAAAGAAGCATTAAGGAGCAGAGGTAGAATTCAAAAAGGACCCGTGGATTTGTATTGTGTACTTACATGAGTTTCAAATTGGAGATTCCCAAAACCAATTTAACCATCATGTACCTGAACCAATTTCAACCAATATCATGGCATGTAAGTATCTCCCCGTTATATCTCTGTAGCCAACTTCAACCGCAAAAAAGGGCATGTTCTGCGAGGTGCAAGTAGCTAAAGGAATCTCAGCGCTCAAAAACTCAATGTACTTCAACACAAACATGCCACAATCGCCTCTGAAGCAAAATAAGAACTCGATCAATTTAAGTAATGACATTCTAGCGTAATTGACAATTTAAAGTAATAAAAAAAAATTAACAAGTTGTGCTCATTGATTAAACTGCTGCGGAACATCCACAGTTTTATTGGTCACGGACACCACCAATCTCGGCTGCAATCGTTTGCGTAAAAACCTTCTTCATAAAAGTCCAGGGTGTTGAGAAAATTTGGAATTGTAATTGAAAGCGGGGCGAGATCTTCCTTTAAGATCTCATCTGGAATAAGTGAAACCATTGAATCGTACACTTTGATTTCACACTTAACCAGATCAATCATTAGAGCCACCCAATGCTTATACTTCGTCAACATACAAGGGGCATACACCTTATACGCGTTCTCCCAACTCATCCCACACGCCGGAACCGCCATTTACAACGTTCAGTAAATTGTTTCTAATTTTCCACTCAACCTACTCTCTTTTTTCTTTTATTATCAGCAAAGCAAGTATGGATGTGATTATGTGAAATAGAAAATAATCAATGGTTAAACACCTCAACAAAGCAAGTATGGATAATTTGTAATTGTTAACTGCACTTGGTCAAGGCCTATGACATACCATAAAAAAATATATCAGTTGTTGTCCAGTCCGATATTTCTACAACCTCTAACTCTTGTTGTTGCTTCCGGATGAGATACAACCCCAAATCAATATGCTGCACATGTTTTTCTTGTCAATCTCATAATCTATGTACATTAAAACAAATGCATAATCAATTAAACTTACATTTCCTTTCAGCCAACCGTCAACTTTGATGAGGGAAGCGAAGAATTCAATCTCAGCTTCCACGTTGCCAGATTGCATCACTAAACTGTGAATATAAAAAAGTTTTAGATCACAATAATTAAAAAATATATATACGCATGCCTTCTATCTTAAAAAACAATGGACTTACTTTGGGTTATGGCGCTATTCCCAACAAAATTTCAGCAATTTCATCATATCATCATGCGGAATTGCCTTCATTGGGTTTAACATCCGAAGTCGGGTTATCTCTAGCATAGTTTTTTTCACCAATTCACTAGCTTCAATGATCTTCCACATAGGAATAATCCTCTTCCTCTTCCGTAATTGGACCCCTTGTTCCACAGCTTTACCTTCATCATTCAACCAAACATTCAACTGAGATAGCACAGCTGTAGATTGATCCAAATCAATGTTCTCGAGAGTAAACTCGACCTTTGTCTCCTCCGGGCTTTTGCTAATGTCATCACCAAGCAATATAACTTCATCATCCTCTTCCTCACATTCCTTTCTTTGCATTTCCTTTTCTTCACTTTTTTTTCTTTTCACTTCATTGCCCTCCCTTCTTTTTCTTTGCGGATCTTTTCCCTTACTACTTTTTCTTTGTAGTTCCTCTCCCTCATTGTTTTTTCTTTTCACTTCCTCTTCCTCACTGCTCTTTCTTTGCGCTTCCTTTCCCTTGCTGCTTTTTATTTTCACTTGCTCTCCCTCACTTCTTTTCCTTTGAGCTTCCTCTACCTCACTTGGTTTTCTTTGTACTTCACCCTCTTCAATCCCCTCTTCTTCCTTTTCCTCACCCTAATTTCTGTTACTTGACTCTTCATCTCATTCAATGTCATCCACTTCTTCACATCCTTTAAATAGATGTGACATGACACAACGATTCGTCCTCTCTTTCAGTAAAGCTAGGTCCCTCCTTACTTCTTGCTCAAATTGAGGACCTAAACAGTGGTCCAAATTTTTTTTCATCCATATGACCTTTAACTTAAGGACGTCCTTTTCCCGCTTTACTTGAAACAACTTGGACCTCAACAAGCTTACCACCTTGTTCAACTCATCAAGGTCAGCACATGAAGAAGGAATTGATTCTGCCGAGACAATAGCAAGGCGATCCTGTGGCCAACTCCAATATGGTTGTCTCATTTCCTCTTCACTCGGACGTAGCGCCCGTAACTGAATTGACTGTTTCAGAATACAGACAAGATTCATATTCAATCATTCTACTTAATAATTTCATTGAATCTTATAAACAGTTTCAAGGGCTGCAAACCAAACTTCTTTGCTCTGGAAAAAATAATTGTTCAACTTTCTCATCTCGGGAACAGACGTAGTAGTTCTTCAATCCAAAATACGCGGGACAGCTGTTGAATCAACAACCTTGCAGTAATTCAGGTCCGCCATTCTAGGAATTAATTCATATACCCAAATCTACACAATTCACAGGACAAAAGTCATTATTTAAGTTTTAAAGTCCACAAAGCATAACTGACATGAACATTATTACCATGTACTTGGAAAGCATACGTGAAACCTTTAAAACTCCAGCTACCCCTTTGCACTTCACCATGCTTATCCTTCTTGCCCTTCTCATTTCTCCGGCTTATTCCCGTTACCTTACTTTTCCCCTTCCCTCTTCCCTCTTCATTTTCAAAGCTTTTCATATACTTTGTTGGTGCAGAAAATAGACTGTCTTGGGTTTTGTCAAAGGACACTGAACCCCACGGATACCTATTGAATGCATCCAAGTCCTCTACAAGGGTCAGGTAATTTACATTGATGTTCAAATGCTTGTCCCTTCCCAAAACCACTAACTCAGCAAAGTAAACAAGAGCTAGCTTGTAGATGTCATCTTCCTCTGTGCACCTCAAAAATGATTCTTCTAAAGCATTACATGTAATTCCTTCGTCTATAAAATATCTTTTCTGAAGTTTAATTTCATCACTTTCTCCACTGAAAACTTTAGGCACTTCCCCAAAATGAAGCCCTGTGATCAAATAGAAATCCTGACGAGTGAACTGAGTAACGTCACACCCTATTAAGAAACTCAGTCCATCCAAGTCTTTCACACCCTGCCCTGCTACTTGACGCAACACAACCCCATGCACAATCTGCCCGCTAAACTGAATCTTATCTATATTCAGAAGATGACCAAAGTATGATGTCTTGAATTGTTCTAATTGTTCGGCACTCAACTTCGCTCGAATTGTAGCTAGGGATGAATTTGCATGTGAGCAGTTGTTCACCCGTGATGCATATGCCTCTGACTCTGGCCATACTAGTTGCACGTTGGATCCCATTTCCTGAAATACAAGATGAAATAACGTGAACACATATACTACCATGTATTTGCACAATCATATTGGTATTTACACAACTAGTTAACTAGGCACATTACAAATTTTACAAAGTACACGCACATAGGGATTACTGATCACATGTGCTTTAACATCATCAAAGCAATATGACAAATTTTGTGCAAATACCTGTTAATGCAATGATTATGTGAATTACAAGCAATAGCATGTGTTTTATTTATGGATCCAAACTCCAATCAATGGTTGATCCATGCGTGAGTATGAGTGCAATCTAGGCAAGTTCTGCACTTCAAACACATGACAATTATTGTCATCTCATACACAATACAACATAAATAAATAAATAAGAAAGATGGTGGAAGGAAGCAAAGTAAAGCATCTGCTCTGCTATCTGCTTGCTAAGCCATTGCCACATCTTTCTTTCTTTCTAGTTTTTTCTTCAGTCAGCCATAATCGTCATAGATCAACATTTATTTCAAATGCTTTGCACTTTTATTCATGAGTTTATTATTATATGTTCTCATTTTTCACAGGCAAATTTAGTAACAAAGGAAATAATATTTATTTCAAAAAATATATATATTCTAGCGCCAGAGAGATAATCTGCACTCTGCGCTGCTTCAAATGTGGAAGGTTTTGAGGGCATCCTCCAATTCAACACCATTATCTTATTCATATCATTATTGACATGTTATTGACTTGATTTTCATTCGTTTTTTACATATATCCAAGCAAAAATTAACATGCAAGTGAAGCACAAAGAAGAGATGTCAAATCCAACAACATTGATGGTACAAATTGAGGAAAACCGTTACTCTAACCATAAACTAAAATTCCATAAATTACTCACCAAATGGTGGTTATTGAACAATCACAAGGTGTTTGTGTGGGGTCTTTGTGCTGCTTTGCTCCACAAATAGAACCTATCACTTCCAATGAATACGGCTTCTCTCCTTCCCCTTCCACTGCTTCGCCCCTTTACTATTTCGGAATCCACGCCTTTGCCCCTTCCACTCAAAATAAATACTTTTTCAGGATTTAAAGAACGGAGTTGCGTTCAACCATTGCCTTCAACCGTCGGTAATCGTTGCCTTCAATCATTTCTCAGAGCTTAGCGGTTTTTCAGAGCTATGAGTTTTAAAGCTATGAGTTTTTTCTGTTCAAACTTGAAACTTGCCTCTTTTTTTTTAGGACCAACTTCAATTCTGGATATTAAATTTGGGTTTGGGTTCCTCACCTACCCGATTATAAAACTTTATCTCAATTCTTCTTAACCCTTGTATTGATCTGATGATTATAAAATGAACTCCTTATAACTTACCCTTTATAACTTGCCACTCATTCTAGTATGGGCAATTTAGTGATAGTAAAATGGGCCAAATATTCAATTAAGCTCAAAAATTCAACCTTAGCCCTTAAATATGTCATAAATTGGAAGTTGGAACCATCCGTGTACCGTATTAGAAAAGAAAAAAAGTTTGCCACCTCACATTAAAACAAGAATTTATGTGATCGATGAATCAGATGGCAGGTAACAACTTTAAATGCCACACTGTTTAGTAACAAGACATCTGTATTTGATAAGAAATCAAATATTTGACTATTTGGATACAATTCGTAAGATGTGGGCCATGGACCCACCAACCCCCCATCAACCCCATCTACAATGAGATTCAAAGCCAACCATATTATGCCAACTCTTGTTGGTTATCAGCCCAAGGAAGCAGAAGGTCAAGAAATAAATACAGAGTTTTATTGCAAAAAACCAGAAAAGAAAAAAAAGCCCATTTCTCACACATTGCCGTCCTTCTCATTCCCTTGTTAATATTATATGAGAAACGGCATTTAAAGCGCGCAACATTATTCTGACGCATTTTCACAAACACGTTTCACTCACAGTGCCTGAGTTCCGGATACTTGCCCTCGTAGGGCTCGCTCGTTAAATCTCTAATTTAAATTCAATTCCAAATACGAATTTTCATTCCTTTTTGAGCACTTGGGAATTTGAAATTTTGAAATCTGTGTGTGTTTGTGAAATTCCTTCTATCCTCTTTGTGGGTTTTGGGCCATGCCGATTGTTGCTGCAGCTGTCGTCGTCCCACTGGGCCTGCTCTTCTTCATCTCAGGCCTCGTTGTCAATCTCATTCAGGTAACCACCTTCTCGCTTTTCTCTTCATGGTTCTGGATTTTATTTTCGTAATTGCGTAGATTTGGTTTTTGGTTCACTCATTTTTCAGTTTCTTTTTGTTATTGATTTCTTCATTTTTGGGCTGTATTTTATGAGGGTTCTGCTTCTTTCCTTTCCGGGGTTTCAGTATAAGTTGCTTATAGTGATTGATTTTAGCCTTATGTTTTTGTTCTTTCTCAAGTGGGTTCTTTGGGCAGCGTACGTCTCTCAGCGTGCATGTGAATCTCGGCTTTGCTTCTACTTTCTAATCTGGCCTGTATAATTCCAATGATTCGGAGAACAATTGGGAATGAAACGAAACTCTAGAACTTCGTTTTTGAATCTCACATGCTGTTGAGTCCATTGAGCTTAATTCTATTATTCAAAACTGAGTTAAAATTTGAGATTTAGGAGTTCACTTCTGTTCTTTTTTTTCTGTTCAATTATCATATCGATTGTATCATTTTCTTTTCTTTTGAGTTTTTAATCTGTTTAGCATACTTGGTCAATTGTTTCAGGCGATTTGCTTCATTCTTATTCGGCCTGTGTCTAAGAATTTATACAGAAGGATAAACAGAGTGGTGGCAGAATTATTGTGGCTGGAGCTGGTGTGGCTCATTGATTGGTGGGCAGGTGTTAAGGTATTAGCTAGCCCCCCATATCGTGTGATTTTAGTGGTTTTGATTGATTTAACTTCCTTAAAGTGCAAATAAGTTAATATATGTTGAGCATTTTTAAAGTGCTTTCCCACTTATTCTGCTAGCTTGTAACTACGTATTTTTCAAAAAAATCTTTGCCCATACAATTGTACGAACCAATTATTAAGGTTATTGCTGGCTTTTGAAAGATTCAAAGCAGCAATTGCTACCATAAGAAAGACTAGAAGATGTAATGCTGAAGGAGGAAATCCAAGCATGTGGATCAAATTTTCTTCTCATAAGCTTGTATAAATCCCTAAAATGCTATCAATTCAATTCCTAAACTAGGAAGGTTTTGGTTGCATATTTTTCTTTTGGGGGGTGGAGAGAGGCGATTGGTTGCAAATTTACTTGTGTTTTATTAGACGAAGGGCAACAGTGCACTGTCTCTTTTATCCGTTTCAAGGTGGTGAGAGAGAGTAACTTATCAAGAAAAAAAGAATAGTGAGAGATTAAGATATCCTATTGTGTCTAGTGGGGTATCACTCTAATATGGACAGTGCATTACTGGGTCGTTATATTTCCAGTACAGTTGAAAACTTTAGTATAGGAACATGGAAAGGCGAATAGCATACACATCCTATTTATTTACCTATTTTATAGAACCTTTAGAAAAGTTATATATATGAAGACCCACTTAACTCGAAGTTGAACCATAATTTATTTTTTTCCATGTCCACTTAACTGAATCTTGATTTAGTTAACCCCCTTTGTTTTTTTCTTTTTCTTTCTGTAGATTCAAGTTTACACAGACCATGAAACCTTTAATTTAATGGGTAAGGCTTAAACTTCTTGTTTGATGTTTTTGTGCCTAGGACTAAGTATATATTGTCCTTTTCAAAATTATGCAGGAGAGTTCATTTATCTGCTCATATTTCTTATTTTCTAGGTAAAGAACATGCACTTGTCATATCCAATCATAGAAGTGATATTGATTGGCTTGTTGGATGGGTTCTGGCTCAGGTACACTGTTTATTTATCATAGTTCAGTCTCATGCATGATGCACAAATATATATATCAGAAACGTGTTTATATTCATACATATAATAAATTATCAAAAGGTACTTTTTTATCTGTTAGTTTGTTTTCATGATATGCTTACTTTACATTTGTAGAGGCACACAAAAGTTATAGTTGAGATTTATTCACATGTGCATGTAAAAGTTGTTCACAATATAGACTAGTGCTGTGCTATAATTTTTTTATGCTGCTGATTTAGAACTAAATGTACTTATCCAGCGGTCAGGTTGCCTTGGAAGCTCCTTAGCTGTAATGAAGAAATCATCAAAATTCCTTCCGGTATGTTCCACCCTAAGATGTCCTGTCAGCATGTGGAGATGAAGCTTTTAAGTCAGAAATTGTTAAGTTCACACACAACACACACACACACACACACACACACACACACACACACACATGGAGAAGGGATATTTTCTATATTGTGCTGATTCTTGCTTGAACGTGTGGTCTAGATTCATAGTGTGATAACATAAGCATCTTAGGTTGCCACATTGTCTTGACAAGAACACATTGCATACATAGACGCTCTTTCCATAGAGGAATGCAAACAAATGAGATCCCTTGTGGGGCCTACTGTTAATTGTAGTTCAATATCTGAGCCATCTATTTTCTTAAGACTCCATTCAAGAGTCATCCTTGTGAAAAAATAGCGTAATAAAATATCATTAAAACGTCGAATTGTGATAAAATAAATAGACCAAAACAGTGTTTCTGGTAAACCCTAAATGATCGTAATGATAATCAGATGGTTAGGTGGTTTTCGATTGGGCCAATTTTTACAAGGATGATTCTTGAATGGAGAGAAAACAAATGGTTCAGATCATTAAACTACAATGCAGAGTTGGCCCCACAAGGGGTCCTTTTGTCTTTTTTGTTATTTTGTAATGTTTTCTTAAATGAGAGTAGTTTTTAACCTTAACAACTTAGATGAGATTTTGAAGTTTGTGAGTCTGTTATGATCCTGAGGTATTAATAATTAGAAGTTTAGATGTCATTGAATACTTAATTTCAGACCATATTGCAATTTTTTTATAGACTTTATTAAAAATTTAATTTGATACATTTTCATGAAATAGTTGCGGGTTTGGGGTTTTGCTGCAAATGTTGTATTGTGGCCCCACTTTTGTCATCCAGTCTACATTTCATTTAACATAAGCATTCTCATTTGCCTTATTTTTGGGTGTTCCTTATTTCTTGTCAGTAAATGGCATGCCTTCTACGTGCAGGTCATAGGGTGGTCAATGTGGTTTTCTGAGTATCTTTTCTTGGAAAGAAGCTGGGCCAAAGATGAAGGCACATTAAAGGTATTGGTGTATGGTTGTTTATCTACATATTTTATATACATATGATATACACAGGCACATATAAGTTGTTCTTTACACTAGAGGGTTTTGCTTTCTCATGAAACTCTTAAGGAGTCTCTCCTTTATACTCTTGTTCAATTTGATAAGCAATCTGGACATAGATATTGTAAATATCTTCATTTCATTGAAGTCAACTTTTGTAACCAAGCAAAAGAATCAGACGGTATATCTTCAAAATAGACTTCGTAGCACCAATTCTGAGAATTGTATGTGAACTCGTTGCTTGTAATTAGTTGATAAGAAGTAGTGTGTTGTAGATGAACTTCATAGTCATTTTGTTATCTCCTAAATTTTAATGACTGCATAATTAGTTTGATAGTTCTTTTTTCCTCCAAACTCTCTACAGAAAAGAGGATTCACTCATCTGCCAAGAGAGGCCACATAAAAAGCTAAGCCATGTGGCTAATTGAGAAATGCTTCAGGGTTTTTGTCCCCATATAATTCAGTAAATTCCAATTTCTCACACTTCTCTTCCACAAAGAGTCTAGGTTCTTCTTGCTTAGGGACTGTATGTAACAAATTGATGTTTCCATTTTTCCTACCGCTATAACTGTTTTTCAATGAACTGATTTCTTTTTTCAATCAACTCACTGAGTGCCAGACAAATCCTTAAACCTAGATGAAAGTTCTGCATTTATAACCGTTTTACTTGAAGAAACGGGAAACTTTGAAGAACATAGAGAATGTTTTGGCTCGGCTACCATGTTGATGTAGGACAAAAGAAGGTGAGTTGTTGCCTATGATTATTGTGGTCATAGGTGGTAGAAAACTGGCAATTAGAAGAGGTTTAGATAAAAGAAAGATTCATAGTTTCTGTAACCCTAAAGTTCGGTGGGAAATAATAGGAAGGATAAATGAGTATGGTTGTTAGAAAGTAAAGGACTAATGAAAAAGAAAAAAAATGAAAGAATAGAAAGTAAAAGAGATACTGAATCACCAGGTCTTTCAACAATACTTAATTTTGGTTCTTCCCAAATGTGATTGCTTTATAAGAGACACCCTTTTGATGATAGGAGGAAGAAACTTGTACGACATTGAGTCTTTCCAAGACCCAAATATATTGACTGAGACCATACTTAACATTTATCCATAAGTTGACTCTTTGACTTAATTTTTAATTGTTGTTTTTTATTTACTGAATTTTCACTACTATCACATTTCCTTGAAACCAAACAGGAGCCATTGTTAGACTTGGGTAAAAGGGGATTAGGATTAGCCTTGCACTTTGAATGGGGACATTTCTTTTCTAACCTAGCTGTGCATATGCAATACGTTAAAATGTCTACTTTTGGAGTAACCTTGCGGATCTCATGTGCTTCTTGTGGTAATACATCTGCAGTCAGGTGTTCAACGGCTGAAGGACTTCCCTCAGCCCTTTTGGTTGGCTCTGTTTGTAGAAGGCACTCGTTTTACACAGGCAAAGCTTTTAGCAGCTCAAGAATATGCAGCCGCAACAGGGCTTCCTGTCCCTAGAAATGTTTTGATTCCCCGTACTAAGGTAAAATTCTCATTGCATTTTCTCATACTACTTTAAGAAAACAATAATAATAATTTTCTTGGATGCCTTCTCCATCGCCTGGCTGGTTACGGAATTCCCATCAGCATAAGAAAGTATAATGTTCTGGAATCCTCCTTTACAACAGGCCCTTATTCCCTATTACACATGGTTTTGGCTTATCTAGTAAAACTCTTGTTTCTTTCAGGGTTTTGTCACTGCAGTGAGTCAGATGCGCTCATTTGCTCCAGCCATTTATGATGTAACAGTGGCTATTCCTAAAAGTTCACCTGCACCGACAATGCTAAGACTCTTTGAGGGGCGACCTTCTGTGGTAAGCCTGCCTTACTTGAGATTTTAAAAAAGGCTGTGTAAGTTGTTTAATTGTAGCAAGTGCATGTAGGTTTGAACGTTAAATTCACGTGTAGAACTGACACAGAATGTTAAATGCACATTTTTGTTTAATTGAGTACACTCATGCGGCTTTTTTACGCAAGGCATTCTAAGAAACATCTGTCCAGATAGTTGTGGTGTGATGTGCAATGCGAGTAGTGAAACTGTGATCATTTTCGCATTATCAATTCCCTTATACCTTGTGGTTTTGAATCACTAGTTGGCATATTTCTTCATTGAGCATGTTCTTCTAATGTTCTGGGAGGAAAAAGGGCAAAGGGCAATGATTTTGTTTTATGTTTTTTTGAACATTGTGGGTCCTTTGGTATCTGTGAGGAGTTTTCAATGGCTCGTGCTTCTCGCTTGGGTAGTAACAAGTGCTTTGTGTCATCTCTGGATGTCAACTACATAATTTGAAGCTTTTCTACTTACTGTGATAATGCTAGATTTGCATTGTACATTCATTTGACTTTCAGAGGGTCTTGAAATTGTGCTGAATGCTTTTTATGATTACAAAATTTGAAATTGTTTATGTTAGTGATTACTGATTGAATCCTATGGATTGGCAGCAGCCTTGTGCACTGAGCTGCCCTGTTTATATCTGGGTTTTTGGCTTATACAAACTTGCCTGCCCTGGTTGTTACTCTCTTGCAGGTGCATGTGCACATCAAGCGGCATGTAATGAGGGATTTGCCTGAAACTGATGAGGCTGTTGCACAATGGTGTAAAGATATATTTGTAGCCAAGGTGACGACTATATAATGTGTTGCATGGTTGTGTTCCTGGCATTTCCGGTATCATATATGAAATACATGCACTTGGAAAATGAAGGGAAAAGATTAAGATGTATTTTGCACATATATTCTTGAATCAAATTGAACTGACAAATCGGGTTTTGCTTCCAATAATTCATGTATTAATGTCCTAATTTTGATGGTCTTCTTGTTTGCTTTTCATATACTAGGATGCATTGTTGGACAAACACACAGTAGAGCAAACTTTCGGCGATCAACAATTGAAAGTTACTGGTCGGCCGCCAAAGTCTCTTTTGGTGGGATATGTGCTCTTAAAAATTAGCCATCTTGCCACTCAATTTTTTATTTATTACCGTGTTACCTTTTTTCTATATTCAGGTAACTGGGGGTGTCTTGTAAGTACTGCTAATTAACTCATGCTTAGTGCAGGTTGTTACAGCTTGGGCCTGTTTACTTATTTTGGGGGCTCTAAAGTTCCTCTACTGGTCTTCGCTTCTATCCTCGTGGAAGGGTATTGCATTTTCAGCATTGGGTTTGGGCGTTGTTACTGTCCTTATGCAGATCTTGATTCGATTTTCGCAGTCAGAGCGTTCAACACCTGCCCCAGTGGCTCCTACAAATAACAATAACAAAGGGGAGTCTTCAGGCAAACCAGAAAAACAGCAATAGAGTACAGCTTCATTCCCAAGCCTTTTGTAGCTGGGCAACTTGTGATTCATGTTGCTTGTGTGTTCGTCACCCCTCCCTTACCATAGTGTGGTCGAGCTTTAAAGTTCTTTCTCTGTGGTGCCCCTTTGATTCTGTAAAACGCATATTTTGTGTGCATATCAATTCATTAACTGCTGGTTGATTAGGGTAATTTCTGTATAGACTCTTAAGAATGGGCGGAGCAGCACTGCTAGGTCTAGGATGCCCCTCAGAAATTACACTTCCTTTGATCTTGTTTGTTAGTGAACACGGTGAGGCTTTGGACATGACCCTTTCGCTTTTATCATTTCTGTTCGGTGTAATTTATGTGTACGGGAGCAATTTGGTTAAGCATGACATTTTCCAGAACATAATTGTCCACCCTCAGTAGACTTAGCAAAATTGTTGTTTTAATTTTTTTTTAAAATAAAATTACTTCAAGGCTTCTTTAGCCCTTAAACATGCTATAGTTTGTATACAACTAAAATCTGAAACAGGACGCTGCAGGCTCAACTAAATTAAGGGACATTTAAACGAAACGCATTCATTTCAAACTTTTCACTTTTCTTGATTAATTTAATTTAAAAAATAAATCAAAACAATAGAAACTGAAAACGCGGCGCCGTCGCTGGAAACTTTGCCAGCAACCTTCTCTACTTGGTTTGCACCCCTTGGCAGCCTTGGTTGATAGCTGATGCTTTATGCGTGCTCACCAGAAGTTTTTTTTTTTTTTTGCAATCAGTTTCGTTTTTTTTGTTAAGTGATCAAAGTATTTGCTTTAGTTAAGTTCAATTCGAATTAAAGCTTCCTATTAATCACAGGATTAAAGCCTCTTAGTATTTGATTTTTTTTTTTTTGGTGGGTTATGAACACGGATGGATCGAGGATTTGAAAACCCGAAAATAAAGTGGGCTAAATTTTCCTTACGTACAAACCTATTGAAAACTCGACAGTACCATTGAATTTTATTAAAGACAAAAAAAAAAACACACTGGGGACATATTGAGCATTACCCCTCAAAATGCTAGTACATGTAGATAAAAACATACTTAAATAGTTAAATATCTAATCAAAATCCAAAAAATGTCATCAATTGTAAATAAAAAAACTAGGCCTTTATCACATCTTCAATCAACATGTTAACAACTAATCAATTTATCAAAATCCCTAATTGATAATTCATACACGCAAGCAAGAACACCAAAGTCAATTTGAAATCCTATTTTCCCATAGAAAGAGAGAGAGGAAAAGTCAGTCTAGTGGGGTTAGTTAATAAGATTTTATTTGGGTTGCCTAGGCTAGGGTATTAATTTAGTCCAAAAAAAAAAAAAGAAGTTCCCTGAGCTATAGCCTAGGTTAGCTTGTTCATGGGACCGTCATTGGTTATGAACATAGTCTAAAATATCGACGAAATATAGAGGATATTATCGTTTTTTCGGGTCACGGATATTTGGGAATATATCCGTACACATATCGTATAAATATTGACAATATCAACGATAATATCGGAAAATATCAATGTCGATAATTTCCCTCACACTTCAACAATATTTTGTCAAAATATCGCTATAACTATGAAAATATCAAAACTATCGATGTAATGGAAAAAAGAAAAAAAAACACAAAGCACACATGCCAAGGGGATTCAAACCCCTTGCCATTTCACTCATCCAATGCCTTAACCACCATGTTGCTTATGTTTTTGTGATAATACGTAAAGGGGAATTCTATGTGGCACTAAGTCCAAAAAAAATGTGGCACTAAGTCAATCATGTATCTTACCATGCAATATATAAAGTGTAAAATATTATAGTAAATCATTATATGTAAATGATTATGGTGTATTTAATCTTCTTACTACACTCACAGCATTTGTTAACTCGCTATATAATCAACTTAAATCAGTTAAACTCATCATGCAATGCATTTCATTTTTTATTTTTTATTTTTTATTTTTTATGATAAACTAATAGATAATTGACAAAATAAACATCCTACAAAGTTTCAATAAAAAATTCCAAGTTTTTCTTTTAATTTCCATGGTTTATCGATATCGATAATATCCCGATATTTCTAAAGAAATTTTCATATTTTTAGAATAGCGATATTTCCGATACCATCGATATTTTATACCTTAGTTATGAAGGAGGAGTGGCGTTCAAGAGTTTTTTTTTTTTTTTTTTTTTTTCTAGTCAAAGTGTTCAATAGTGTCGAATGAATAAATTATTTTTTGAGTAATGATCGTCATGAAGTTTTTAATTATTTGGGTTGTTGTTCGCTTCATTTGTAATAATAGAAAAATGGAAAGTTTGTTGGGTTAATTAATAGAATAATTAAGGATAAATTATGAAATTTTTTATTAAAGCATTGTTTCTCTTTCATAATAATGTCATCATATAAATAAAAAACAAAGAGTTAATTATAGTTAAACGTATGAACATGTGTCACCATTTTTGAAGAGTAATAAAGGTACACCTTGGATTAAAATAGTAAGAAAAATACTCTATAGTCTTAATTAATACAACAAAATTGTTTAAATAATCTCAACATAGTCTTTTAAAATTTTAATTTGAAAACACCCCTTAAATTAATTATTTTCAAAAAGTTCGTGTTCTTAATTTACCGGAAGTAATTTATAGGGTAAATTGACAACCGCAACACGCACGCGAGTAGTTCACTTGCGGCGAGTTGAAAACCGCAAAACCCTCGCTTAAACCCTCACACCTTTTTCCCTCTCTGAAATCAAACTTCATCTTCTTCCTCTGCCGCCGAGATTCCTTCCAATATTTCTCTTTCTCTATCGTCGCCATGGCTGCCTCAGAGGTCTCTCCTTCTCTCTATCTATTTGTATATTATATGTATATACGGATTGTATTTGTGTTTTACTTTCAGTGGGTCGTGGTCGTATTATTGTGTTGAGTCGAATGGGGAAGCTCAATGAATTTGTGAATTATTACAAATTCGGAGCTTTTATCTCAGGTTCCGACGACGGCCGTGGATGCGATTAGGTTTGGCTTCTTCACCGACGAAGAGGTTCGGAAGCACAGCTTTGTGAAGGTTACCAGCCCAATTTTGTTCGATGACTCAACACACACGCCCGTGAATGGTGGCCTTTACGACAAGGCGATGGGCCCACTAGGGGATGAACGCGGCCAACTGTAATGCCACTTTTCATGCCCATTCTTTGCATTCTAAGCTCTCTGCACATTCGTTTCAATGGTTTCATGGATTTAATTTATACAGTTAAAACATATTATTTGTTTTGTTTTATTATTTATTATTTTAAGGGTTAGTGATTTACAGAGGTATGCTTATGTTTGACTAAATAGAGGCAAAACTGAACCACTTTATTTTGGAATGAGTATTCTACTCTCAGAGATGTGTGGAAACTGTAATTTGGGACCAAGCCGATAATGATGTTTTATTTGCTTAGTATTGTCCACTGTTTTCTTCTTGCATTACCATGAATGGTCTCGGAGAATCAATAATATGGCATAGAATGAAGTTCTACAAAATCTTGTATGCCAGAACGTTAAACAAAATCTTGATACATTGTTAACTTATGACCTGTTAGAGAATACTAAGTTTTTTCACGAGAATGAAGTGTCTTTTTGGAATCTGTATTATTATCATATTTCTTATTCTTACTTTCTTAAATTCCATTTTTTGTAGTACTTTATAAGTGATTGATTTTGGTCAGTGCAGCTATCTAGTTCGAATCCTGATGTTTTGACTTATTGTTGATTGACTTAGTTGTTTATTTTTTTTATGCAGTTGCCAAACGTGTGGTCAGACAGCATATACGTGTTCGGGTCATTGTGGTCATATTGACCTTGTTTTGCCAGCTTATAATCCCTTGCTGTTCAACATTCTCCACAAACTTCTCCAAAGAACCTGTTTCTTCTGCTACCATTTCCGGACAAGCCGACAGCATGTAATTGAACTTTGGTGAAATGAAATTAGCGTCTTCTCTAGCCCTTTGTGGTGTTCCCTTAATTTTATTGCTTTCAGAAGTTTTTTTCTTGATCACCTTATATCCTCTCTAACTTCTTTCCCCTTCTCTGTTGTGCTTCTTTCTTGTTTGATTAAGGTTGAGAAACATGTTTCCCAATTGAAACTCATAATGAAAGGTGATGTTCTTGGGGCTAAAAGGTTAGAGTCTGACTCACCTAGTGAATACTCAGACTGCAACGGGAGTGGTAATCACATAGACAATGATTCGAAGCAGCAAGGATGGACTTCTCTTCAGTTTACAGAGATAATGTCTGTTTTGGATAAGGCTTTACCGACACATGGGAAAGAGTGCAAGAATTGCAAGGCTAAAAATCCCAAAATCAGTAAACCTACTTTTGGATGGTTCCAAATGGTATGGTCTTCCATACTCAGTAAATGGAACTATTAGAGAAATTATTAGTATCTGCTTTCATAGTTATTAAAAAGATATGCTTCCTTATTTTCTGTTGACTTTTAAACTTATGGTTAAGAAGTGGTGTATAAAATATTACTTCTGTAATTATTAGTATGTCCTGGCATTCATTTTCTTTGGTGGTAAAAATGAAAGGCAGTGGAACTCCAATATTTTGATGAATGTGTCAGCATGAGATTGTGCCAACTTGCTTACATATGTCAATGTTTATATGACCTAATTTTTCTGTAAGGTTTTTAGTAGGCATTTTGTTGTCCTTGGACGTTGGTAGACACTTCTATCTCTTGTGCCTGTGGCTTCCTTTGTTTTTGTTGTTCATTAATAAAATTTTCTTCCTTCATGTTTGAAAGAAAAGTTTAGGAAGACTTCTCTAATAACTTTGTTGCATAGATAGAACATTGTTTCTGCTACTTGTCCAATAACTATTTCAAGGGATAATAACAGGAAGATTGGATGCCTTTTAATTGTCTATTGCATGTTTTTTAGGGTTCAATTTTTGTTTTATAGAGTTAATTTTATTTCATAAATACCATAAGGGTTTACTTCCCTCAGATTACATGTGCTTGATCATTCTTTTAGATAGAGTTGGAGAATAACAATTGATTGGAAGAAAGATCAGAGAGGGAAGACACAACTGTATAACCAAATATCGGGAATGAATCAGAGAATAAGAGGTCACTACGTATTAATAATTCTAGGGGTACCAACTCGTATCCCAAATGTTTAAATCCCAACTGATGTTGCAGCATTTCATTTACTTGTATTTGGGCACACTGTGAACCCCCATTTATTTACAACCAGTAAGCAGCTGCCATGCTATGTGCCACATCAGTTGTATTAAAAAGTTGAGATAATAGCTGGTGCCTGTAGTACTATTCCTAACATATAGTGAATTGAGTGATGACTGATGAGGGGAGGAGATAACACTCAATTAATTGTGATCTTGTGTGAAAAACCAAAACATAGAGCGCAGCTAGCCATTGGAATTTATAATTAAAGCCTTTTTAAGTAAGTAGTTGTGGAGATAACTCCTTGAACATGAGTTTTCTTCTTTCTTTTCTGAAAAGTAAGAAACCTTTATTGACTCAGAACTCAAATCTTACTGACAGTGGCCAAGGAGTCAACTTCTATAGAATGTTTCAGATTTAACTCCTTCGGGCAAGATTTTTGGTGGGTTCCATCATTGAGGGTAAGTAAGGAGTTCAACAGAATGTTGGGGGAATATACAGGGTTCTTTCGATATCCTTCGAAATATATCTTTGAGGGTTATTATTCTTCATTTATTCTGTTGTCTAAGTTTTGGAAGAAGTTTGTATGGAGAACCATATTTCTGTGCTTTGTTTCTTCGTTTAACTGATTGTTATAATATCTTCCATGGCTCCTTTGTCCCCTAGAATTTGAATGATAGGGAATTTCCAGATCCCATTCAGTTTCCGCTGTCTATAGGACGGAATTGGGTTATAGGATAGTTGGATTAATAATATATCTTTGATTCTAGTTAGGCCCAGCAAACATGTAGTCATGATTCAGTTACAGGCCCTTTAAGATGATTTGGAAGGTTTCTTTCCAAAAAGGTGATTTGGAAGGTTGGTTACCTCCTAAACTGTTGTTATTTCGTTAGTTTGGCAACCGATGAGAAAACTAATACTTGTGAGATTCTCCAAGCCAGAAACCTCGTACCTGTCTCTCTCCTCATCCATGTTTCCTTGCGATGCCTAGCGTGTAGATTAATTTGTATTAATTTATTGTTTTTGGCATTGCCTTTTCAATGTTTTCAATTCTGGTTAGGTTTCTGTTGGGTCTACAATTGTTTGGACTAGTGCGTCTTTGGCCTGAAAATTGCTATTCTTGTTGGTTGAGGATTTTTGGTCATTTCTGTGTTGGTGCTAATAAGGAGAGTAATTTTATAAAGATCAACAGTTTTAATATAGTTCTTAAGGTTGTTTGGATGAAGAGAAATATAGGCTTTGAAGATAAAGTGGACTGGGTGAGGAAGTGGATTTTCTAAGGAAAATAGTAGATTTTTTGTGGCACCTTTATGGGTTCAATGCCAGAGTCATCTTGGGGGGAGTTATGAACTTATTGTAATACGTTTCCTATAATTTTCTAGCTTTTGTGATTAACTAGAGATGATGGACCGTCATTTCTGTCTCTTATTTTTCTTTTTCAATAGAAATTTGTGTTTCCTATAAAAAAGGGTCACTAGTTTATTCTTCTGATTTAAAAAAAGGGAAAAAGCAAAAAAGTTTGGGCTTTCACACAGATATTGAGCACTTGTTAGTTTTACTTTTCTATATATAGATGTAAGAAGATATCTGCCCATCTATATTTCTTTTTTGTCTTTAAAAACATGGACAAGTCTATAACCTTTATTATAATATTAAGGGTCCTCAGCCTTGTAAGATTTGGATTTGTAACTAATATTTCACCTTTATGGGTTGGTGGTTGTAGAGTGGCAATGACCATGCGAGAGAAAATGTCCTCAGAGGGTGCAACCTGGAGGGACCCTTGACTGGTCAAGATGAAGAGGCATCTATGCTTGAGGATAATAATTTTAACAATGTTGCTACAAGAATGCAAAAAGGACAAGGGAGCAAAGTGCTCAGTGAATTCTTTAAGCAGAAAAATTCCTTGTCGGGAGATCTATTTCCAACAGAGGTATGTTCCTTGCCATTGTTAGTGTGAAACTATGATACATGGATGAGATTAATGATTGTAATTGTTGTCATTGACTTGGGCCTATGCTATGCGGACCTTCAAAATAAAACTTATCCTTATTTTGAAGTGCTTTATAATTTTATCATTTCTTGCAGGTTAAAGAAATTATTAGGCTTCTGTGGGAAAATGAATCTCAACTCTGCTCTTTTATTAGTGATATCCAGTGCCAAGAAACTGGAACAAATGGAGGTTACTCTATGTTTTTCTTGGAGACTGTTCTTGTACCACCAATCAAATTCCGTCCTCCATCCAAGGGTGGTGATTCTGTATGTATATCTTACTTCAGGGACCCACTTTTGTGCTCTCTATCTATCTATCTATCTCTCTCTCTCTCTCTCTCTCTCTCTCTCTCTCTCTATATATATATATATATATATATATATACATGCATAGACACTTATCTATATGTTTATTTATCCATCACATTAATATACTCCCTCATAGATGGATTCTGGTTACTGGGGGAGAGATCATTGGATCGTTTGGATTCCCTTTATTGCACTCTAGGCCCTTGTGATTGTAAGGTCCTTTGGTAACTGGATAGTTCAGTTGATGGATAGAATAATAATACCTTTCTCTGTCTATTTATCTATCTATAAAAGAGATAGTTTTGTGGTTCTCTATTGATAGACTTAGCACTCTTAAGCTCAAAACTTGTTTCTTCTTTTGACCAACCTTGCTAAAATATTGACCTTATATTTTTTTTCGATGGTTTGTTGTTTTCTGTACCACATATTGTATTATCATTGTGCCATTTTTTTTTATGGAACCCACTCAGTTATTTTTCTTCATCTAGAAAGGCTTCTTCTTTTCCGTTTTGAAGTATATAAGAATTATGAATTTGTTTTTAGTAAAAACTTGCTACAAGAGAACCACCCAAAGCCTTTACTAAATTTTTAGAAAAGGTTCTTTTATGGAATTGCATCTTGTTTGAGTTGTTCTAGATTTTTTGTTAATTTTTGTTTTACTTGGAGTGGTTATGGGGTAATGTGCTATGTCCCACCACCTTCTCTGAATTCTATTTGTTTGGTCGTGCTTTTTCATTTTCTATGTTCTTGATGTATACAATATTACCCTTTCTTGTTTGATGCTTCTTTTAGGTGATGGAGCATCCTCAAACCGTCTTATTAAGTAAGGTGCTGGAGGCAAATGTTTCTTTGAGCCAAACTCTTACCAACTTAGAGCACTCAAGGATAATTCGACGGTGGAGGGATCTTCAAGAGAGTATAAATGTGATGTTCAATAGCAAAACTGCTGCTGGTGAGTGAATGTGTATTTTGGATTCTCTCTGTTAAGACATAAATTTTGTGTTGTGTTCAAATATTTGGTTCTATAGTTCCTTTTTTTCCCTTTACATCTTTGCTTTCTGCTTGTTCCTTTTACCTTTTTATGTATAAAAAATCATTAAGAAAAGCACCCTTAATATTTTATTATTATTATTTTGAAATTCTTTGTATTCCTCTAATTATTCTTTGTAATACAATCAGTAAATTTCATGTGCAGCATGCAGTAGAAGTGTTGAAAGAGAATCATAGATAGAAATTGGAGAACAATAATGATGCATATAAAAAAAAGAGATTGATAAGCCTGAAAAGTTCAAACATCAATTTGAAGCATATAAATGAAACTCGGATAGATTTGGACATCAGCTTCCCAAAACCTTACTATTTCCCATACCCACTCGAAAGCGACACCACACAACAAAAGAAAAAACCCTTTAGAAAAATCCATGGGCATCGACTTAAGTCTCTAGCCGCAATCTTGGGATCCCTGCCTTTTTCATGCAGTATGAAATCTCCGCTGCCACTTTCCAAGCAAAGTTTTGTTCCTTTTCACTAATACTCACCCTTACACCTCCTTTTTCCTTAACTTGAGTCACCACATCCCATCTTATTAAGTAATCCCACCAAAAAAGTTTCTCATTAACCCCTCCAATCACTGTGCCACACCTCAAGGAATTTGAAAAAGTGATAGATATCAGATTGGGAAACTGCTCAACACCGATTTGATTAATTTCAGCCTCCCCCCCGTTGACCAATAAGTTTTACTCCACCCCTCTAATCCTTTTTCCACTTTTCCTCCACAAGGTTCCAAAAAGTGACTGCTCTCATGTTTACTAACTTGGAATCAGAGTGATTGTTGATGACCCATGATTACCAGCAATGACATTACCACACCCTCAGCATGGATTCCCACTCCTGAAAAATCAGGAGTGTGATTGCTGATTTTATGTGGGCCCAACCCTTGTTTTGATTCCCAAAGTATTATTAAACACTTGAATGACCTTGACTGGGAGTCCTATTTTTTTATGTTCTGAATGGCTTGCTCTTAATAAATGCAAGGTTATACTGTGTTGGATTTTATTTATTTCCACGACCACTCTCTTTGATGTTAGTATTCCATGGGTCTTAGATGGATTGTGTCCCTTTGTACGGTAATTGGTGCATTTATGTAGTGATCGCTATTTATTTGCAGGTTCTTATATAATTATATCTTCGGTAGCTGGATTAGTTACTGCATGATCTTTGTCAATTATTCACCTGTCTGTAGAAGTTAAGCAATGACCCTTCTGTACTTAATTCTAGGTCAAGGTCAAAGAGATGCGGCTCCCGGAATATGTCAGTTGCTTGAGAAGAAGGAAGGCCTGTTCCGGCAGAAAATGATGGGCAAAAGGGTAAATTTTGCGTGCCGGTCTGTCATATCTCCGGATCCCTACTTAGCTGTTAATGAGATTGGGATTCCTCCATACTTTGCAACGAGATTAACATATCCTGAGGTAAGGGTTACTATTGGGCTCTATGGCTTCAATGGAGCGTCAATGTTGTTTTTTATTTTTAATGTCGATCTTCCTACAGAGAGTTACTCCGTGGAATGTTGACAAGTTGAGGAATGCTATTGTCAACGGTTCTGAAATCCATCCTGGAGCTACACAATATGTTGATAAATCTGGTCCCAAGATTTTGAGGCAAAACAGGAGAGAACGCATTTCAATATCAAGAAAATTACCTTCTTCAAAAGGGGCTGTCATGCAACATGGGAAGGGCTCTGATAATGACATTGAAAGTAAAATAGTGCATCGTCACTTGCGAGATGGGGACATTGTGCTTGTCAATCGACAGGTATTGATTAATTGACTTTATATGTATAATTCTCTACCCATATTTTGTGTTGAGGAGGTTTTAAGTTGTTTTGCTATCCAGGCTGATTGTCAACATTATGGTATGAAGCAGTTAGTACTGTGTTTGCCATACTAGTGGTAAATGGCTTATGCTGCTTGTCTTCTGTTTACTTGTAAAGAAAAGAAGTTTGGTATTTGTTGATTTGTCTATGTAAGGTGTAGATGCCTAAGTGTTGACCCAAAATAATGATTACATAATAGTTGAATGTTAGATCATATTTATTAAGTGGTTGCGTATGGGACTTTGTATGTGAATATTTAGATGACTGATCCAGTGCTCAAATGAATTCACAGGCTGTGCAACTCCACTTCTTGTTGCTTATGTTTTAACCTCGAAATGCTTCACTAAAGCTAAATGCACAGGCTGACAAACTTGAGATATTTGTTGGCATTAGCATAAAAATTAGGTTTTTATAATAGATAATGTTACTGTACCTATTTCAAAAGATTTTCTTTGGCATTGCACTAAGTGAAAATTGTTTTATTGATTCAAATTTTTGTTATGTATTAATATACTAATCTCAATAATATGATGTGGTGAAGTGGCTTCATTTGTACTTCAAATAATTTGTTAGGTTAACTTTTCTTTTCTTATAATTTGATTAACGTTTAGTTTTTTGGTTGAGTGCTTAGCTCATGTTTTTTTTCATTTTGCAGCCTACACTTCACAAACCCAGTATAATGGCGCATGTAGTTCGTGTATTGAAGGGGGAGAAAACAATTCGCATGCACTATGCTAATTGCAGGTTGATATATCACACACATATGCACATATATAAATCTTAATATTTGTTTACATATTGACTACATGAACTATGATCCTTGAAATTTGTCTTTGGCTTGCACATGGTAATTTGTGATTTAATGTTGTGATTTCAGTACTTACAATGCTGATTTTGATGGTGATGAGATGAATGTTCATTTTCCGCAAGATGAAATTTCCCGTTCGGAAGCTTACAATATCGTAAATGCAAATAATCAGTACGTAAAGCCGACCAGTGGAGATCCCATTAGAGCCTTGATTCAGGTATCTAATAATTATAATAGTAATATGCCACTTAAAGATAATATTTAAGTTTTTTACGTGAAATATTTTGATCAACAATACCAGTGCTTCTCTAAATAATTATTGCTGTTTTTTTTTTTTTCTTTTTTGAAAATTTCAGGATCATGTTATAAGTGCTGTCCTCCTTACAAAGAAGGATACATTTTTACGTTGGGATCAATTTAATCAGCTTCTTTACAGTTCTTGTGTTTCAGCCCGTGTGTCAGATGCTTTCTCTGGCAAACCAGATAAAAAAGTTTTCATGTTTAACTCTGAAGGCACAATGCAGCCCCTTCTTCCGGCAATTTGGAAACCAGAGCCCCTTTGGACAGGAAAGCAGGTTATTGTAAATTAACTCAGCTATTTTATATTTATAATCCAAACTAGGGGTCAAAATGTGTTTTCCGTTGAAAATCTGGATGACTTTCTCCTTGTTTGAAAGCATAACTATTTGTGATGTTCTTGGACGCTTACTACATTTATCTGTCTTTGCTTTGTTCTTTTTATTGATTGCTAATTTAACAATTGTGATTTTCCTGGACTTTTAAATTTAAAATGAAATTGTCTCCTTTGTGTAGGTCATCACTGCCTTGCTAAATCATATTACTAGAGGTTCTCCGCCAGTTACTGTTGAAAGAGATGCAAAAATCCCACGTGGTTTTTTTAATTGTAAAAATGTTGAAGGAGAAGATAAATCTGGTAATGATGGACAACAAAAAAAGAGGAAACCAAGCAAAGAACAAGCAACTGATAAAGATAGCTCAAAGGAAAAAGAGGAGCCTGATGAGAACCATTTATTAATATATAGAAACAACTTAGTACGCGGCGTGATTGACAAGGCTCAGTTTGGTGATTATGGTTTGGTCCATACAGTTCAGGAGTTCTATGGCTCAGATACTGCAGGAAAATTGCTTTCTGTATTGAGTCATTTATTTACCGTGTATTTGCAGGTTAGTCGGGTTCAGAATTTATTTTCACTGTTAATTATTTAGTTCTATTTCTTGTTTGCCATAATTTTTTTAGCAACTTTGTAAACTTGCATTAAATTGTGCTATGCTTCAGATGCATGGGTTCACATGTGGGATTGATGATCTTTTGCTACTGGAAAGCAAAGACGCAAAAATGAAGGATCAACTAGAAAGTTGTGAAGATGTGGGTGAAAATGTTTACCGTGATTTTATCGAGGTCAAAGATGTTAAGAGAAAAGGTATGCCATTTTCCAGAAAAGCTACTTAGTGAACATTTTTATGTCAACACACATATGTTGGTTGATGATTGTGAGGTCATTGTATGAATGATTTGGAAGCAATGTTTAGAGTGTGAACCCACAGCCCAAAAACGTCAGTTGACGTTTCAGTGTTTTCTATATCCTGTTATGGGGTGGAAGGTCTATATACTTGTTATCGGTGGAAACCTGTGGTGAAAAATCTAATTTCCACAAGATGGGGACGAGTTGATATACGAGTGTTAGCAATGATGGAAATACATGATGTTTGTCGGCATGGTGGCTGGCTTTGAAATTTTTTTGGGTTGTATACAGGCATTTGTGGGGCAGTGTTTTTATAGGACAATTCTGTAACTGTTTGGACCAAGGTCCAACGGTTATTAGCATAGAAGATTGCAACACGTAAGTAGGACATTTTCTATTAACTATTGTATTTTCATCCTGCTGCTAAAACGTGACATGGGGGCTGTAAGGTGCACCCTCTCTCTCTCTCTCTCTCTCTCTCTCTACATACATAAATATCAAGTAAAATCTCAATAAAACATGGGATATTGGAGTATTAACTTCAAAAAGAAAATTAGCATGCCATTGGATGTCTCAGACTCAGATAGAGTCTGCTAGGGTGAGAATTTCAATCTTACAAAAAAATTGGTTAAAATGGAGATGTATAATTTCTTACCTGTCTTTCTTTCTGAAGTTATTACAGTCATTTTGTTCCTTTCATTTCTTGATTCATTTGTCTTAATGCATGTTTGATGTCTTGATCAAATTTGCAGATCCAGTGGAACTGCAATTAAACATCGAAAATTTTATTCGGAGTAATGGAGAATCTGCCTTGGCATCCTTGGATAGGAGAATGATTAGTCAGCTTAATAATAAGACCTCCAACTCTGATGTGTTCAAACAATTATTGTTGAGGGGGTTATCAAAACCATCTGTTAAAAATTGTATCTATCTTATGACAACATCTGGGGCTAAAGGTAGTGTGGTAAGTTTCTGGAGTTTGCTTCTTACTTATTCATGCTCGGAGTTATGTGCAACATGATAGTGCACTATCAGATTACTAAGAGTAGTTATGCTTTTGACATTACTTCAACCAGATTTGTTTCTTATCACTGATACATATGTATTTTAGCAGAAATTTTGTAATACGTTCATTGGGTATACATACCTTAATATTTTATCAAGTTATAAAGTGTAATGTGAAATTGCATGTGATGTGTTCCATGTCAAAGGTAATAAAATATCTAAGTATATATTTTACTTACAAGTCACAATAAGAAATAAAGATTTCCTTTGTGAAATAAAGGCAATTCTTTATAGCTTCTACATGTACGGATTACCTGCATGTGCTATTTTCATCTTCCCTTTTTATGCTACATCATGATCATGCTTATTAAGATATGTTTGTTCTTATTTTTGTTGTTGTTGTTATTTATATTATCAGTTTTACAGTTTATTTTATATTCAATACTCAACATCGGGTGCAAGGCACATGTTAGTATGCGAGTTATTGTATGACAGCTCTGCCAAAAATTTATATCTGATAGATTTTTGTAAAGTTTGACCCTTGGATACATATGGATTCTTGATGGATATGCAAGGGATACCAAAGGTGGTGTATTGTTTTTTTTCAGAAAAAGGGGGGTTTCTGCTCTGGTTGAATTTAAAGATTTTTTAAAATTATGAACTTTATTTTTGTTTAAGGAGATTTGGACAGAGAAACAAAACATGAATAAGAGAAGAAGGAAAAGGAAAAAATACATATATTATTAGATTGTTTTGTATCCTTACTGTACCAATACCCTATTTTTTGGGGATTCGTTTAATTTCCCTTTGCATTGTATCATGTAAACCATTCCAGTGCAACAGTATGATAGTTCTGATTTAATTTAAAAGTCTACATGTTACCATCTGTAAGCTACGAATTATTTGTTGTCAAATTTTGTTATAAAGTATTACTCAAGAAACTTCATAAATAGATATTTATATATATATATATATATTTAATGTTGTTTAACGTTTTGATTAGGCTAATCTCCAACAAATAACTTCATATTTGGGTCAGCAAGAGCTAGAAGGCAAACGGGTCCCTCAAATGATTTCTGGAAAGACCTTACCGTGCTTTCCCCCATGGGATTGGTCATCTCGAGCAGGAGGCTTTATCATTGATCGTTTTCTTACTGGTCTTCATCCTCAGGAGTACTATTTCCATTGCATGGCTGGCCGTGAAGGGTAATTTAAACTTCTTTCTCCACCCTGTCTAAGTTGTCTTTGGTGGAAATCATCAGCCTTTATGTTTTTCCCTAAGCAATATTTTGTCGTGCAAGAATATAAGATATGCTTTTTTTCTTTTCTAGTTTCTTTTTTGTTTGTTTTTCTTGATGGAAGTTGCAAGCTTTATGTCACAGCATCCGTACCCGTCGGGCTGTTGTGCAGCTGTATTGCTTGAAATATCATAGTGCTGGTGGATAAGAAGGTTTAAACTGTGGTTTTTTGTCATAGTCTTGGTTGCATGTTTTGAGTTTCTAGATCTCAAGCAAGCAATGGAGCCTCCTAGTTTAAGTTGAGTTATGACTCAGTAACTGAGACTTGCTTTTCCCTTGGGGAAGTGAAACGAAGATCAAGGTTGGAAAAATAAAAACACTCATCACATAATATTAAAAAGAGAATTATTTGATTTCATGTTTATTGGACCATGTTTTTCATATGTAACGAGATTCTGTAAACCCCTTCCACCAACTTAATTAACAAGTCACAATAAACATTTAGGGGGTGTAGAGAGCATTTTGGGAGGTGTCAATAGAATTCTCCATGCAAGTAATATGTAACCAAGGGATCACTCTTGTACTTTGCATACTGGGATGGCATTCATTTGCTTTAAAATACAGATAAAAGATTTACATAGATATAAAATATAAAATATTTAAAAAAAACCTCTCGTCCCGCTTCCTCAGTTCCCCACCCTAGCAGACTTTTGGGGAGGAAAGAAATCCCTATAGTCCATAAGTTCTAACCACCAATCAACTGCTGTGTCTACTCTAATTTTATAATGTAGTGTTGGTTTGGGTCAGTGCTATGGTTTTACAGTAATTTCTGAGAGGTACATTGGATTGTAGTATTGCTGGATTGATTGTATTATTGTGCCACAATGCCTTTAAGAATTATTTCTTGTACTTCATCTTTTCAATCTTCATAGTAGAAGGGGACAATTAATAGCTGAGCATGACTAAATCTTCCTCCGTTCTACAATATAATGTTTTTGAGATAGATTTAGAGTTTGGATGTAAGATTTCAACCAATTTTTGCTTGCTGTTAGTTTTCATTTTATAATTTGTTGTTTTAATTATATATTGTTCTTGTGTGGCGATGTGCATGCTTGATTATGTTGTAGTTCCGTAATAGATGGAGCCCAGGAAAGAGTTAAATCCTTTGAATAAATAAGCTGTTGCTTATGAGTAGGCCCAAGTCTGTACAAGTTCGTCTTGCATTATTTGGGTTACCTGGATCATATATTTGAAAAATTTTCCCTAAATTTGTCGAGTGTAAGTGTCTTCAGAAAGGCTGTAGTGGTTTTTTTATAGCACACTGATCGTCTTATCTATTCTTTAACCCAAAGATCAATAAATAAAAAAACATTCCCTCCTCCCCAAGAAAATTATATAGCTCGGAATTTGGGACCCTGTATTTGTTAGTGTCAAAAAGTGTCCCTTTTTCCGTTTTGGCAGAGGACTCATTCTGAAAGACAGCCCTAGTGAAGGGCGTGCTATAGCCTGTAAACATAGGTAGCGTGTGCTGCTTGTGTGTCGGTTTGTATGCATTTTGATTCTTCATTTTCAAACTTTTCCTTCAGCCACTTACTTCACCTGTGATTTTTATTTTTTCTTTTCATTTAAAATTATTTAGAGAAGCTCTAGTTTATCCTTTTTAGGAATAGCCTTTCAGATTAAAATTTTCAAACATATTTGTCACAACAGAAAATCACTATTATGCTTACATGGAGTGTTTTTGCGCACTTGTGTGCCATCATGTTGTTATTGTGGGATGATCAAAAATATTTTCTTTTCTTTACCTGGTCAAACAAATAAAGCCAATGGTATATTGTATCCTTAGTAACCATTTCACTGATTTTTTCTTTGTTTAACTACAATCTTCATACTGCTAGGTTGGTTGATACAGCTGTCAAAACATCTCGTAGTGGATACTTGCAAAGATGCATAATAAAAAATCTTGAGTGCCTAAAGGTTTCTTATGACAATACCGTTCGTGATGCTGATGGTTCCATTATTCAATTTCGTTATGGAGAAGATGGCATTGATGTCCATATGACGAGCTTTATTCAAAAGTTTGAATCCCTAATAGCTGTAAGGACTTCTTTTTGGTTTTCTGAATATGAATTCCTTGCAAAACCATTTTTCAATAATTTATTTACTTCCTAATGTTTATTCTTCTCAGAATAAAGAAATGTTTCACAAGAAAGGTCGTCGTCAAATGGATAAATTAAATCCTTATATTAAAGACTTGCCTTTGGCTCTTAAAGAAAAAGCAGAGAAGTTTGTGCATAATTTGGCATTGAAAGAGAAAGATCATAACTTCCAAGAGGATTTCTTGAAGTTAATGGAGCACAAATACCTTTGTAGCCTTGCTCAACCTGGAGAACCAGTTGGTGTTCTTGCCGGTCAGTCTGTAGGAGAACCGTCAACACAGATGACGTGAGTTTTCATTTTACTTTTCTCATATTGTTTTAAATGTTCATTTTCTTGCTATTTATGTCTGCCCTTGGTTACATCTCAAGATGCAAGGGTTAGGCTGGGAACAACGTAGGTTTTCAGGTTGAATTTTTGAAAAAAAGGGGGAAACAGGGACATAATTAAGTTTTCGGAGGATGCATGTTTGGGAGAGTTGTCTGGAAAATGTGTGTTCTAGACTCTATAACTTCTCTAGGTTTCACAACATGGCTAATAGGCTTGTTGCCTCTACTGTCTTACTATTGAACTATGACTTTGGGCTTAGAAGGAACTTGTGTGAAGCTGAGATGATGGCTATTGTCTTCATTAATTTTTTTCTTTCAGAAATTGCTTGGTTCCACTCTTCCAGGGCTAAAGTCAGGAAAACGACAAGTAGAACCCTCAGGAAGTTTCCCCAGTAAATCTAAAGGTTGTTTTTTAAGCAACACTGTTGCAGTGTAGGCTTTTTCAACCATAAGGATCGATTTGGATTGTAAGAGTTCCCTCCAAGGTGAACATCTTTACTTGGCAAGTGTCTCATGGCATGGTCCATACTTGTGATATGGTTCACGGAAATAGATCAAACAGTTGCCTTTTCTGCCAACGGTGCATATTGTAAAATAAGGATTTAAAATCTGTGGATCATGTTTTCACATTTTGTGATTTTGTGTCCGTGGTTGAAGTTGTTTAGTTAGCCAGAAGTAGCTTAGTAATTTCTTGGACTTTTGTTCTCTTCTTTATGAGGAGGGATGAAGGTCAAAATTATGTGGAGTTGCATGGTTTTCGCTGTGCTCTAGGTGGTTTGGCTGGAGAGAAATTAGATGGACTTTTGAAGACTGGCAATGAGACTTAGGAGTTTTGGTCCGTACTTTGAGCATCTGTTTCTGCATAACGTAGGAGTTTATCTTTCACAGATATGATGACCAAAAAAAATCTTTCAGATTTTTGGTCCAAAACTTGTAAGTTTTAGTTAAGAACTTGGAAAAACGTTTACTTATTTTTAGCCAATGCATAAAACAAAATTATTCATTTTTCTTGCTGCTTTTATGGAACATTTATTATTTTTTAAAATTTGTTATTTGTTTTCTGAATAAATGGTTTGGTAGGGTTGGATTGTTGATCAGGTAGGATTTAAATTTTTAGGTTGAGGTTGATTACTTTAGAATGTAGAATCGTCATTTTGGAGCTTAGGGTTTAGTGCTCAGCTGCCAAAACTGAAACAGAAAGCAAATTCAGTGAGTGACATAAATGTAATACCTACATAGTTACTTTTGGATTTTATTCTAGCATGGCTCGGTATTGTGGGCTATGGATTTAGGATTTAAGGCTTTAGCTAAATCCTAGAATCTAAGCCCTCCCCAAACCCTGAACAGAATCTAAAATTAATTTTATTAAGGCTGTGGATTGTGATTAGTAGTGAAGTGTATTACTTTTTATTTCAGCGATTTACAGTTTAAAGTGTAACTCTTACTAAGTTACGATGAGTTTATCAGAATTTAGAATGGGTCCTAAAAGACATGGACAAATTGATTTAGTCTCCTTAAAGACATGGACAAATTGATTTAGTCTCCTTAAATACATGGACAAATTGATTTAGTCTCCTAAAAGACATGGACAAATAAAATAATTGGAAGATTAGAAGATGCTAATTTTTTTGCTAAAGGGAGCTGCTCTTTGGAGTCTATTGCTAAAAACCCTTTTAGCATTAGCTAGCCTTTGTCGTTCTCCTTCGCAGGTCTCTTTGAACTGGCCATCAGTTCCACTTTCTTTCTAATCGTATATTTTTCTGCTTTATAAGATTTCTCTATTTTTCAAACAGAAAAAAAGATGTAAAAATTTATCTCTCCTCTCTTATTTTTGGTACAACCAATTGCATTTGGTATGTGCTTTGTTTTTGTATTTAGGCGAGCATTATTTTTGGTTATATTAATATGTATCCTGCCATATGGTTATTGCTATCTTTTTCAGACTGAATACTTTCCATCTTGCGGGACGAGGTGAAATGAATGTGACCCTTGGAATCCCACGCCTCCAAGAGATCTTGATGACTGCTGCAAATGATATTAAGACGCCAGTTATGACATGCCCATTGCAAAAGGGGAGATCGAAGTGAGTCTTTAATTGGTTGTTGTGATATACTTTTGCTCTTTCTTTTTGGGTGGGTATGTTAGTAGACAACTGAACATACTGTACATTTAATATTTTGTTATAAGTCTTTAAGTAACCTTGCAACAGTACGGATTTATTGTTTCAAAATTTCAAAGAGAATGCTCTGAGCTATTGAATAATCTTATTTTCACATAAGGCTCTGGTTCATAGTTAAAGTGAGGGTAGGGTTGATGTAAGGGTTTATTCTGCCTCAATTGAATGCAACTTTGCGTGCAAAGCTATCCTTGCTGATAACCAATACCTAGTGTTTATTGATGTCCAATTGCTTTTTTGTAAATTCGCTCTCAATGACAGATCTTATGTATTTCATAGTTTTAAATATTGCTAAACCCTGCTGAGCATGTGTTATCTGATGTTTGTCCTCTAGTATTTTGTTACTTGGACATTTTATGGAATGTAGGGCCACCGTGTTTTTTGTTTATAGACTTAGAAATACTCTATTTGTTATATGCAGGGAGGAAGCTCAGGAGCTAGCTGATAAGTTGAAGAAGATCACTGTGGCAGACATAATCGAGAGTATGAAAGTAACCTTTGTGCCATTTTTCATTCAGGATGGTCAAACTTGCCGTATTTATAAGCTTGAGATGACACTCCACGTACCTGAACATCTTCGAACCATCATTGAATATTCATCAGAAGATTGGGAGGAAATCCTAGAGATTGTGTTTGTTAGGGAGTTGGAAGATGCCATACAAAATCATATTCTTTTGCTTTCTAAAATTAGTGGTATTAAAAATTTCACGCCTGATTCACAACCAAAGGCATCAAATGAGACAGATGAAAATCTTCCTGAAAAAAGATCTCAACGTGAGGAAGAAGATGATGACAATGGTGGTGCAGATGATGGTGAACATGGTGAAGGGGTCGAGGATTTTGGTCTGGATGCCCATAAGCGAAAGCTACAAGCTACAGATGAGATGGATTATGAAGATGGCTGTGATGATGAAGTGAGAGAGGCAGACTTGTCAGATGGAGATGAAAGTGAAATTGATGAGGAGGAAAATGAAGTTGAAATTGGTAAGGATGGTGAAATTGGGGTCATCGATGCTAATGATGAAATGCCTGGAAGTCCTTTAGAAGAAGCTGGGGACCTAGCTAAGCCCAAGTCAAAGGAGAAAAAGACCAAATCAGGATCCCAAATTAGAAAGAAAAGGAAGGTCCGAGCAGAGATGGTAAAAAAGGAGACTGACAGGGCAATTTTTGTGTCAGCAAAAGGGTTCCACTTCGAGGTCCATTTTAGATTTGCCGACAATGAACCTCATATTTTGCTGTCTCAGGTACTTTTAGTTTTACTCGTTGTCACACTTCTGCTCTTATTTATTTCCTTGGCAAGTTAGCCCACGCATCACTCAGTATTTCTCCTTCTTACAAGCTATTATGGGTCAGAAGCTTCATAAAAATAAATAAAAACTATAGGGAAAATGAAAACAGCACAATAAAAAGCACACCCAAAACCGCCGTTAACTTACGAGTATAATTAGATTCATGTGGCGTTTTATATTTTTGTTACTATGCAGGTGTTCATTATATATTTTATTACTATACATTCTCTTTCAGCCCTGTGTTGAGAATTGTTTGAATTATGTTATGTAGATTGCTCAGAAGACAGCCCAGAAGGTTTATATTCAGAGATCTGGAAAGGTTGCTGACTGTAAACAAATTACATGCGATGAAAATCAAGTCCTCTGCTTTGGGAAGGATCCTGAAAATAAACAAAGTTTTTCATCCAAGGAAAAAAAGGAGATGCCAGCTCTGCAAACTACTGGAATTGATTTCGGTACATTTTGGCAACTGCAAGATGTTCTTGATGTCAGGTATATTTATTCCAATAACATACATGCTATGCTGAACACTTACGGAGTAGAAGCCGCCAGGGAAACTATCATCCGAGAAATAAATAATGTTTTCAAGTCTTACGGAATATCCGTCAACATTAGGCATCTTACACTAATAGCTGACTTTATGACTCATGCTGGTGGTTATCGTCCATTGAATCGATTCGGAGGCATCGTAGAGTCGATATCTCCGTTTAATAAAATGACTTTTGAGACAGCTTCCAAGTTCATTGTTGAAGCAGCATATCATGGGCAGGTGGATCGCTTGGAAACCCCATCCGCTAGGATCTGTCTTGGATTGCCAGTAAATGTGGGTACTGGATGTTTTGATTTGATGCACAAGATGGAGGTTGAATGCACACAGAGATAGAGATATATATATGAGATTTTTACATATTTTGGGCCAATTGCAGCCCTTTATTTGTATTTCACTTACATGAGTTCTTTTTTCTTTTTTCTTTTTTCGTTAAGCATGTAATGTCCAAGGTCTGTTTTAATAACGCAGGTCTGATCATTGCAAATTGATGATATTGACTGAGTTGAGTTATCAACACCCAATCACACTTTTAGGAAAATGGCCATTAAAACCCTGTGTGAAAGGACTCAAATACCCAGAACTACAAACAATGATATTTCTTAGACCTTTCAATAACTAACTAAAAATGTGAAGTTGAAATTCTATAGAAAAAGACTTTAATGATCAAAATGGTCCCTTACTATTGTTCCAATATCATTTTGGTCCATCAATTAAAATTTTCATTTCAATGGTCCTCAACTCTTCATTTGGTATCAAAATGATCCTACCGTCTCAGTTTCTGAAATATTCTGTTAAATTGAGGGGCAAAAAAGTAAAATATTATTTAAAAAATTAAAAACTGAAATGCCCAAATATCTAAAATCCAAAAAAATAAAAATAAAAATTCCACAAAAAAATCTAACTCAAACCCATCAGAGTCTTCTACCCATTCACTCCGACTCAAATCAAACCCATGTTCGCCTCCTCGTCTCTCTACCACCATCTCTTGCTGCTACTGCGATTTCAAGTTCTGGGCTTTCAACCAATCCTTCTTCCATTTCGGCAGAACCCCCTCCCAAATTCTCATAGCATGATTATTGTGAAGCAAAACGTAGGCTTGATTGAAAGCAGTGAGTGAGTGCGAATGGAGTATGTTGTCGTGTTTGTTGCGTTTCTGTTTCCTGGTGCTCTGGTGGCTTTTGATTCTGAGTCTCTGCAACCATTGTCTTGCTTTGCTGCTGTTCGAATTTATTCTGCTGGAATTTGGCACAATGCAGTGGCAAGCTTACATTTGTTTTCGTTATTTATTTATTGATGGAGAGTTAATGTATTTGCAAAAGGTAATGCTAATTAGCCTTCAAATTTTATTCACCTCAAGTGCTGTGCAATTTGTGGGCTGCCATTACTTATCCTGCCCTTCACCTTGTTTCCATTCTACATACATGGAGAGAGAGAGAGAGAGAGAGAGAGAGAGGCGAGGCTGCAGGTTAGTCAAATCGGCGTGTGTGGTGGCTGGGTTTTTTTTGTGAGGGTTGTTAATGAGGGTGGGACAGATGGGGGGGTGATGAGGGAATTTGGGGTTTTTTTATTTTTTGGTAAAGAGTCCAATTTACCCCTAAATTTGGAGCATGTGCCGTCTACGTAATTCACATGATCCAATTTAATGAAAAATGTTACAGAATGACCGTTTTGATACAAAATGAAGACTTGAAGTATCGTTGAAATGAAAATTTTAGTTAGTGGACCAAAATGATACTTGAGCAATAGTTGGGGGACCATTTTGATCATTAATCCATAGAAAAATGGTAGGAAAAAGACTCTTCTAAGTACACCATCCTAACTTCCTAATCTTATCTGGTGAGTTATGCATGTCGTTAAAGTAATGGCCTTTGATTTCATATGTTTGAGCCTAGGGATGGCAACAAGCGGGTAGGGGTCAGGTATGGCAGTACCATCTCTATTCCTGTTTCCGCCCCCTTTTCCGGTATGATATTTCGGGGAATCCCCATTCCCATTCGCGTTGGGGGATCATATCTCAAACCCGGCCCGAATCCCCAATTATATGTTTAAAAAAATATAAAACTATCCATATTACACTTCAATTTCACATTAAACTATCATCTAACTCAATTAAATTCAATTGAATTATAAAATTTCACTCAACTACTCAAATTCAACTCAATTCAATTTGACAAAAATAATAAAATCATATAATTTTCTTTGAGAAAATGGGATACAAATTAGGGAGATTCACTATTATACCAAATATAGAGGTCCAAATTATTTTTAAAAAAAACCTATATGAAATGAACTTTAGAAACACACTCAAAGCTCATTTACAACATAATAAAAAGATTTTTAACTTCTTTTAAATTACAAAATTGTCATTGATTTCTTAAAACAAACTCAACCCCAAAATCTCATAAAAAAGCCCAAAACACTAAATAGGGCATTAAAGTAATTTAATAATAAAAATTAAATTCAATAGGGCCAATTGTCATTTTTTGGGTTTGTTTATAGAAATTAAATGGTGTAGGATTTATTTATATTATTAGTGCTAAGAATGAGTATATGACTAAATATCTCTAAAAAGTAATGGAACTAATACAACATATTGTTTTCATCGACAATTCATCATCAAGATGAATGTCCTCACTCAATGGAAAACAAAAAAAACTTGCGCAAGAAAAGGATATGTGGCTGTACATACAGCTGTTACATTACAACGGCAATGCTACTTTAATAGACTAATCTAACTTAACTTAATATTTTGTCCAAAAAAAAAAACTTAACTTAATATTATTTAATTATTTATTTATACATTAAAACTTTTTAATTGTTATATTATATTATTTTATATATATTTATTAATTAAAAATAAATACATCATTTATTGAGTCAGGTTCAGGAATGGGGATAACAATATCATCCCGACTCGTCTCCGATCGGGCATTTTTAAATTGGAGATCCCTGTACTCAACACCCCACTCCCCCCCCCCCCCCCCCCCCCCCTCGAAATCTCCTCTCATTAGGGGCGAGGACCCGACGTGGATTTCTAGCATCCCTATTTCTCCCTTTGCTTCCACACAAAATAAGAAATGGTCTTTTGCATAAATGGTTGGGAATTAACATTCTCATCATCTTTGGTAAAATCAAGTCCACCATGGATTATAAACTACTCTACTGTGTTTTTTAGTGTGTAACCCCAATTTAGGTTTAATAGTACATCCCAATAGGGGCGGCCATACATGTTCAATTTATCTCTCAACTTGGATCCCATGAGGCGGATCTTGGAAAGTTTTAACATAAGCAGGAGGGATTCGCAAATCCTCCAGAAATAGAGTGGGCAGGGCCATGAACCCTAACCAACTAGGGTAGAACTGTAATTATATAAAGGAAATTATCATCACAAGATTATAAGTATTAGCTAAATAATTGTCTTCATGTACGAAGTAGGGGTGGGCATTCAAACCAGAAAAACCGGAAAATCGAGTCGAATGGACCAAAAAAAAAAGGAAAAAACCGAGTTAACAAAAAATTGGACCGAGATGACCAAAAACCGAACCAGACCAGTTTGGTCCGGTTCCAATTCTTATAGTGAAAAAATCAGACCGAGTCAAACGGGAGCGGTTGTGTGTTTTTTTTATATACAAAATTATTTAAATCAAATGCTACTTTTTTTAATCTCATAACTATTACTTCCCCAAGCCCAACTTCTAAACATCTCTCTTTTCTAGGGCCAATGTCTCTCTTTTTATGAAATTGGATCATTTGTTAATTTTCAAGCCCAAAACATAAAATTTTAGTTGGAATTTGTATAAAGTAATAATAATAATAATCCGGTTTAAAATTAGAAAAATAAAAAATTGAACCAGACCAACCGGTTTTAATTTTTTGTTCATTAAAATTGGACCAAACCAAACCAGTTAAATAGTACCGTTTTCGATTTTAATTTAAGATAAAAACTGGACCGAATCGGACCTCGCCCAGCGGGTACAAAGGGTGCCGTGGTGCTTGTGGCTTTAGACTGGTATCAGAAATGCTACATTGTGTCTGCACTAACACACAAATATATATTCTTGTCGAAATTACATTCTTATTCACTTAAAGCCAAAACCCCCAAAAACTCACCTTATTTTAAAGGGAAAAACCCTTTTTTTTTTCACCTCAAAGAAAAGGGTTGCAAATGATGAAGCACCAAATACAGAGATAAAATGGGAATTGGGAAGAAACCCCAAAAAGTCTACTGTATCATTTTCCCCCCACCACTTAGTACAAGCAGAATGAAAGCCAAGAAAGCCAAGTTTTGGATTATACAGCAGTACTGTTATTACAAACCATTCAATGAGATTACAATAAGAAACATTGCTCACGAGTTACAATAAACAATAAACAGTGCAGGCATAGCTGATCTCACTTGTTCAGTACTGTATGGCTGCTATTACAGGGCACGATATAATTTGTGGATTTAACAAAGTGCCGAGGAATTATGAAGAAAGTAGTATACTTTTTTATTTTGGTTACAAAAGTAATACACATAATGCACATTAGGCGGAAAATATCTCTATGGGGAACCTGAAATAGGATATGTAGCACCCCCATATTTTTATAAAATTCCATTATAAACAATAATGTAATTGTGTGTGCGCGCACACATATACACACGAGGCAGACATGCATGTAGATGAGCCAAGGACGATTCTGGTTCAGGATGAAGAAGGTTCAGCTCCATCATGAAGTGCACAACAAATGGTTGCTTTGTGATGCCCCTGATACACCCTGATATCTTCACCAGTGGACATGGACCAAAGTCTTGCTGTTGTATCTGAGGAAGCTGCATGGATAATTGATAAATTGTTCAATCTGTTATCAGTATCACTATTTTTCAAAGAAAAATTAGAGAGAAGAAAACTAAGAATCTGAATGTTAATTTATCGCACAAGTTTGACTACTGCATTAGTTTACGAACTTGACAGAAAAAGGATAGGGTGCTGCCATATCCCAATTTACAAAATGACATTTTATAGATTAAGGTTTAGAACTCCTAGTGAAAATCCTCAATTGTCAAGTGTCCATCGTTATCTACAAGCTGCTTCAGAAGACATGGGTTCATTTAAAATCGTCAGTTGTTGAGAACTATTACCTGTTATAAGATAGGCACCATCTACTGAGAAAACACAGTCCCATACCCACCGCTGATGTCCTACGAAGTAAAGAAACAGTAAAGATTAATTTATCATATAGCTTGGTTTTAAGAAGCAATCAGGCGTATTGAGTAATTTGTAAACTAAAATGAGCACCTTTAATGGTATAGCAGATAATTACCTACTAGAGTTTTCTCTAATGTGAAACCATCAACATTCCATATCTTGACAGTGTGGTCAGAAGAGGCGGTCGCCAGATATCTAGAAGTACAAAGACAGGTTAAGCCAACAAGTGACAAAATCAATATACTGGCTGCTAGCAACAGAAGGCAAAAATAAAATAGTAGATATTGTTTGAACCAAAAAAGAAAGTTATAGTAAAAGGCAAAAGTTTATTGACCTAGAGAGAATACCAGGTAGGAAATGAAGGCGAAATAAAACAATAGATTTGACCCTAAATGAAAGGTAGAAAGAAAAGGTTATCAGCTTTGATGGATCAAACCTGTGGGGTTCACAGAATTCAGGTGAAAGAAGACATTTGAGGATGTATCCCTTGTGTGCTTGCAGCTTATGAAGTGGCTCAAAATTTGTCATAGTCTGGAAGAAAAAGTACTTGGCGTCAAAATGAATGAAGTATGATAAGAAGGTGAAATCAGATAATCGAGTGCATAAAGGTACTACCTGGGTTCCCCGCAACAAGCGCCAAACATAGCATGTACCATGATTATTTGCTGCAACAACCAGGCTCCCATCCCACATCACTGTTAATGACCTTACAGCCGTATCCACCTCTGGAACCTAGATTCACCCCATAGATTGATATTAAATGTACCATTCTGTAAATTACCATCCAAAAGAACCGTTAAATTTACACATCACTGTTAATGACTTCACATTCTTATCCTCAGTAATTACCATCCAAAAATCCCCTTCCCATCTACCATCTATTCCTGCATATTGAACACCGCAGTGTTTTTGTTTTTCAAATTTATTTTCTATTTAAGATGGGTTGTTATTGTTAAACACAGCGCAACATATGCGCACGAGTCTAGTAAAGACTTTGCCCACTTAGATCTTCATTTCACCTAAAAAAATACCAAGGCTTTTAAAAAAGATTGCTGTTTAGACAACACGGTTCCTAATGAGACCTAGTGCAAGATGAAAACGGGGACGAAACCTCCCCCAAAATCACCACTTTAGATTTGCAATTTTGATCATAGCAGTAATAAAAGGTGTATATGAAGTACATAAGTGCAAGACAGCGAAGCATACCAGTTCGCAGCTGCATGAATTTGCTGTCAAATCCCAAACACGAATATTGCCATTTTGGTCCCCAGATATCAGTTCAGTCTGTAAAACCACATACAGATTTAAAGATTAGAAAAACAATTGAAACCATTATGGCATGCAAGCTCTTCCTTCTTCTTTCATTTTTCTCAAGGGCATAAAATTGACAATTAAGAGAACAAGAATGAATATGAAACAACAACTCTGACTTAAAAATTGGACTTGAACAAAACCCATGGAAACATCATTGCAACAGAATACAGATGGCCACTGGCTCACTACATCAACTTAAGACCTTTTAGCAAACACTATCTCTATATAAACAATTTGATGAGCCAAAACTCTGTACATGGTCAATGTACGGTGATTATGGGAAAGTTCACTCTCATAAGATAGTTACCCAGATATGACAATGGGCTGTATGGAAAACTGCATGCATGTTCCAACTTCCATCCAGTTCAACATCATACTTGAACAGTCTAATGTAAGTAGGAGCTCACATATGCCAGCATGATGCTTTCCTTCTTGTTTTTTTTCCTCCCTACTCTCTTTTGGGAAAGCCATTTGGCACTCTCTAAGCTTACCAGACACAAAACCAAAATCGTCTACGAAGATTATCATATATTTTCAAGAAAAAAAAACACATACAATTACATTATCATGAAAGTCAATGTTATCTATATCCTTCTTAATAACTTGAGCAGTTATGAAGATACTACAACCTAATAACATTTTTACCTAACGTATATATTCCATAGCAGAAAGGGACGAGACAATAGTTTACCTGATTTGGGTGCAGCACAACAGTGTTAACAGCTGCACGGCTTTCATATTCCCGTTGACAACCTGGAGCTCTGTGATTAACTCAACATATAAGAAAAACAAACTATATACAAAATATGAACAAGACTTAATAAAAGAAAAATAGATAGCACAACCAGCATGATGAGGACATCTTTGTAGGGTTCACAAACGAAAGAGATGGAAGAGGGAATTATTAATTAGTTTCCTAATGTATTTGTTAGTTCCTAGGTTCTCTAAGTTTTCCAGATTTCTTTCCTAGAATAAGTTTGATTTTCCTTTTCACTCTAGGGTTAGATTATTATAAATACCCCTTCTATGTAATTCATTATGGAGTTGAGTTGTTGAGATATAAAGAAAAGTTTATTTTCCAGAGATTGGAGACTACTTGGTGTGAAGCCATACCCTTGGCGTGATTCCAGACCTATCCTTGTTCATTCTATTTTCTGTTTTCCATGGTTTTCGCTTCCGCTAAACTACCTAAATTCTCAATTCACCCATATCCTACATCACAGCATACGTGTGTTGTCAACAATTACCTCAAATCCCAAATTTTTACTGTACCATCCTCAGAACCTGAATACATCCAGTTTCCATCACATTGAAATCCCACTGCCATTACATTATTAGTATGTGAATCATAGCTCATCACCTGCCAGACAATTATACCAAAAGGATGCTCATGAGTTGATGGAAGAAGAACAAATGATCATGAAAGTCCCCATCTAAATTCAACAAAAACTAAAGCAAACCTAAGAGTGAGAAAGACAAACCGGTTGAGGGCTGTTTGAATTAACATCAAATAATCGAATGTGAGGATTGCCGGCTGCAGCCAGGAAGCGTTTATCTGGAGTAATCTCGAGCCTATTAACTTGCTGTGCTCATGAAAAATGGAAAAATCAGACAAATGAATTAAATAAACAATAAGTAAACCCACCAGGAAGTTTTCCAATCTTTTCAGAAAACATAATCAAGCAACTATGAACTAAAAGAAACTCAATGACCACCTAACAAAAGAAACCATTCCACTCCACCAATCTCAAATCCTCTCAATGCCAACTAATTGGCTTACCTCAGTTGGATTCTATCATTTGAAAACAAAACCAACATCTCAATAAACTCCAAAATCCAAAATTTACAACGACACACACACAAAGATAATTTCTTTCTTTAAAAATTGAAAAGTGGGAAGTGAGAGACATACTGAATCAGGGTATTGGATGGTACGATAGCAGCGGCCACTTTTGGCCTCCCAAAACCGAATAGTGTGGTCATAGCTAGCCGTTGCTAGGATCACCGATGGTTGCTGGCTCATCTTAATCTCCTCCTAATCAATATTAACACAACTACTTAAAACAGACATAACATAATCAACCACAGCCTAATTGGAATTCTTATACAACTCTGAGATTTAAAAAAAAAAGAAAAAAAAGAAAAAAAAAAGAATTGGGTTGAGGTTGAGGATGATTTACCTATTCATAAAATTAAACAAAAAAAGACGTTAAATTTAGGTTGGTAATGGTGGGAAATTGATGGGCAATAGTGTAATTGGGAATTAGGGTTTTGAAGAGGGTTTTGGAGGGGAGAGAGCTCCATGGAAAGCAGAAAGCACTGACCTGAGTGGGCATCTTCTGGGCCTCAGTCAGAGAAATGAAATCATCATGGGCTTTCCCCGTGTTGGGTTTCTTTTGGGACTTAGAGCAAATCCCACGAGGCACTTTTTAGGTTCAGAAAAAAAAGCTGAAACTTACTCCAACTAAAATGTTAAATCCAAAGTGGAATAACATTTCCCTGTTTTGCTGTTATTTTTGGATGTTTGACTATTTCATTATTTTATTATTATTTTTTAATTAATGTGCCTAGATTTATACTTATTTTGAATTTCTAATTTCCGAACACATAGGAATTAGAGCAAACTTCTGGTGTTTAATGAATAAAAAATTATGTTGGTTACACATTTGTAATCCACAGTTATTGATCTCATCCAGTCCTTGCCTCTCTTAATTTTCGATTTTGCGATTCATGACTTCTCTCATTTCAAGTAAACATGTCATTAACTTGTTTTGTTTTGAGCTTGGTTTACCAACTTGTGGAAAGTAGTTCTAGTTACCGGCAACGGCAATGGCATGAAGGAAAGAAAGGGAGAAATATATGTAATTCATAAGACTCAAATGACTGAAAACCAATAGGTATTTTGCTAGGGTTGGAACTTGTGCAAATGAAACAAACAGTTGGTTGCCAACTTGCCAACCATGAACTACTAGGATTCCAATAAGATCAAAGTTCAAATTTCCGTAAAAATGCAAAAAGAGATTGAAATTTTGAAAAAAAAAAGGGGGGATATCCATTAAAATCCTCATAATCACAGTGAGAGGACATTTGGTAAAATCTCCATCTTTTATTCAATGACTATTAATTCAAAATGCAATGCGACGCATATACTTTTTTTTTTCTTTTTTTTTTTCTGATTGCTGCAAGATATGCCATGTTATATTGAAGCTTAACCTGTCATTGTGAATCAATGAGGTGCTTGGCAGGGCTCTGGACGGAAACAAAGCAAAATCAATTGGAGTCCGTATGGAGGGGTCTCAAGTCCCCAAAATAATAATAATCAACCTCATCATTCATTCACAGCCACACATAAATTTTGTTGTTGGATTTGATTGGAGAGATAGAGAAGGAGGGGGGCTGGGGTCAAATTTTACCCCAATGCTCCAAGTGCCTCTTTGTACAATTTCTTGTGCAGGCCATAATGAGTGGACCTTCAAGTTGTTAACAGAAAAATGAAAGAGATGGGCCCATTAATTATAATGATAGCTCAGCCAGTACGTATTTATAGACCAGAAAACTGATCAGCCCCTGTGAATGATGAATCTGTGATGGCTACATAAGCCTGCAGAAGTATGAGTACCACTAATGAGTTCAGGCTTGAGAAAGAGATGGAGAGAGGGCTGGAATATTGAAGCAAGGTATTTGATGATGTATGATGTCATATCTTTATGTGAATAGTAGGGTTCAATCATTAACTTCATAAATGCTGTCTTTGTCACTTTGTTGATGGATCTCAAGATAACATCCAGTTTTTCCCAATGGAGGAATTAAAGGAGTTACTTCGAACACTTTGGTTGAAAATACTGGATCAACTTTGCTTCTTTCATGTTAAGCCACTGAGCAGGGACTGGACTGGAGGTTACTGCCTGCAATGGATTTGGTGAGAGTCCTGGTGAGGGACAAAATGCGTATGCGCTTGTAGGTTCCACTGCTGGTGGGATTGGGTCGTGTTGAGGTATTAAAAGATTCAGAGATCTCCAATTCCAACTTGACTCGTTTATCAAACAAAAAACATGATATATCAATTCCTCCACTTATATATAATAAGAAAATCATGATAATATTGAGAACATTCTACAAAAAGCAAATTTATGTATACAATTTTAGCCCTACAAAAATTTAAATTAATATAACTAAATGAGTTACATGAATTTGACTCGACATGGAAACTTCAAGCTAGTTAATTTCGAGCGTGTTCATTTTGTGTTGGCTAGTTGATTCAAAACCCGTTTATTTATTAATCTTGTCTTGGCAAATTGACTTGAATATGATTCAAAGCTTTTCATAATATAGGTTAACCCCCATAATTTTGTGTGAGTTTCAAAGTCTATAACAGTGTTTGTGTCGTTACAATTATGTTTCATGTCAAACCCTAACAAATTAGGCGGGCCAGTGAGCATGGTTTGACATAGGAGTGAAGCGAAGAAAATATGTTTCGGATTGGCTAGGATTGTGAATACTTTAGTTAGGTGAAATTTTGACCCCACTAAGCTATTCATAACCTTAACCTCTCCATAAAGAGCCATGACCACCTCATGCCTGCATGGCTACCTCACTATTTAGGCCAATAGCTAGCTTGGTAATAGAATCTAGATAGATGGCGCTGCCATGGTTGATAGGCAATAGTGGAGGCTTGTAGTTTTAAACAGAACAAATGAACACAAATGAGTTGTTTGGGCTGCAGCAGAATTTGACTGGGCCGGTCTCCGTCGTGAATTTGACTAGCCTGCAGCAGAATTCAACTGAGTTTTTTCCCATGGTCACATGCATGTCACAAACCTTGTCATAATCTTATTTGAAAATATTATTTTTCTTAAACTTGTAACCCTCAAAACGAATTGATGAGAATTGAATTGAATTAAATTAACATTAACATCTGCAAATAGTCCATCGATCTCTATGTTTATAGGGATTTGCGATTGCAGGACAGAAATGTTTGGAAGCCACAAAACAAGACATGGACATGGAAACTCAAAGTAGACTTATATATGTCTTACAATTACAATGCAACACACACACACACTCGTGCTGTCTTGGAAACATAAAATATTTAAAGGATAGCATGGGATCTCTGGTCAAACACACTGCTGCAGACAGGCTCTTTTTGCTAAACGTTAGATTTTGTTCTGTTCATTTTTAAATATAATTTTCTTATTTATATTTTTGGCTTTCTCAAAACCCTATCCATATTTCATTTTACTTAGCTGCATGGGTTTGAAATTCTCATGTACAGTATTTTACCATGGAAATATATTATTGCAATCCCACATGCACATGGTGTTTCCCCCACCACCCCCCACTTCATGTTCTCTATGCATGTGCTGAAATTGTGCTCAAATGTTGGTTTTCCTCAAGGGCCTCCTGCTTTCTTTCTGATTTCCAAAGAATTTTAAATTGTCATCAAGGTACCAATAATCTAGGGGCTTTGAAACTTTTCAGTTTGGTAAGGTAGAGAAAGATAATTAATACAAGCTGAGAAGAGAGAGAGAGAGAGAGAGAGAGAGAGAGGAGTATAATTTGTTGCAAGATAATAAAAACTTGCTTTTTGTTTGTTTTCTTTCTCATATATGGTCCACAGAGTACACTGAAAGTCTGAAATAATTTAATGGTGCTGTAGAAAATTAACTATATGAACACTAATGGGTAATAGCTAGGTATATTATTTATTATTTTAAGATGGTTATTTTTTTTTTGTAGTTTTCGTTAAACAAGATTTGGGGAGAAACCAAATTTAGCCCATATAAAAAAGAGACTAGTTTATAATTCTACCCCACAAATATATATATGTTTCTTCTGGTGAAATATACTTAAAACTGATGTGACAAATTTACAAGCTGTTGTGCATGCATGTGTTGTGAATCAATCATTTGTACAAGTATTGTCATCCTTTTATGCAAATGGAAGTGACTTTGCTTTAAGCAAAAGGAGAACGTCCCAACCAAATAAAGGAAAAGGGGAGAGCGATTTTCTTTGTTTTTATGTTTGGATATGATTGAATTCAATAGTTAGGTTCAAACCCATACCCATTGAGTTAATAATAGAATTTTTGTGAAGTTACGGTTCTTTAGTTTACCACGTTACGTGCACCATATCGACATATTATGTACGGCATCTGATACATCTAATAATATTTTAATTATTAATTAGGCAGTTAGAATTTAATTGTTAAGGGTCGGATTCTCCGTTATTGGTTGTAAGAGGTTAGCATTGTCCAATACTAGTTCAAGGCCTTTATAGCTTGCTATTGATTTATAGATCTCTTCTTGTCAAATTAGAAAGTGAGGTTTGGGTTATTGCTAAAGAACTTTTAGGTTTAATTTTTCCGAACTGTGACCACATAGGCAATCTAGTCATGAGATCAATTATGTACTTAAGATAATCAAATTTGTGAACTACACATTTAGGATACTTGATTCATTTATTTGTGATCTCCAATTAAACCTCAACCCCTTTTATTATGTCTATTCCTTTTTGCCTATATACATTATGGCAAAGGCAAATTCCACACATCTCTCAACCTAATATCCAGTAAGTGATAAAAAAAAAGACCCCACAACATAAAAGCATTAGCATTGACTCTCTCTCTCTCTCTCTCTCTTTCTTTCTCCGCATTAAGAGGTGAAGTGGGTGGCAATGCTGGTTAGCTTTGCAGCAAGCCCACAAGATGTAGTCAGTATTTATGTGTTGGACGTACTTTGTTTGTGAGAACTGATCACTGCACGGCAATCAGGCATTTCCTCTTTCCTTCTCACCCATTTCTAATACAAATCACTGTTTTTTTTGGGGGGGTCTGATACAAGTACTGTATATACACAGTGGACAATACAGTCAGGTAGGGCCTCTATAGATAAGCCTGTCGCACGTCTTTGGTTCTGGTCTGGCTACTCTACTCTTTAGAATTCACCCTTGATAATGAAATTAAGTTGAATGTAACATTGGGATTAGTAGTTAACATGTTGATTACTTGATCAAGAGGATTTATATGTTAAAGATATTCCTACACATTTCATATCAACAAAATTGGGAAATTGATCATTTGAGCTTCAATTGACAAATGCTGTGTATCTCAAGCTAGTTTACAGATGTAGACAGTATTAGAGCCGCCTCACCTTGTTGGTTAGCTTGATAATCTCTATGGTCGAGGACGTCATGAAATTAGAATTTTAATATCATGCCAGACAATCAATACATTATGTTTTTTTTCTTCTTTTTATTAAAGAAATATAGTAGCAGAAATTGTAATTTGGATTAGATAACTTGAACTATCTTCTAACATTAATAATACAAATATCACCGAACATTAGGAATACAAATATTACCGAACTAATAGTTAGTTGGTACATACACATACCATTGTTTACATGTGCAAGATTAGGATGATCCAATTTGTCCTATGCTATAAAAATTACAATTACTCATCCAACCAAAAAACTCTCAATTATATATAGGATTCTTGCAAGAGTTTTATATATGTATTGTCTGCTATTTAAGAAGGAAAGCATTGATAAGCAAAGATGATTTGACTAATCCTAGTTAGATTTACAGTGCGATCAAAGCCTCCCGAGTGAGACACAAACATATGATATATGGGTATCTTATGGGTTGACATGCCACAGAGTATAGTAGAAGATGCCTGCTGTCCTAGCAACATGAATTTTTCTTACCATTTTTTTCATCTCAATTTTTGAGACCTAATTAAATTTATAAGTTGGGGCTGGTCTATCTTTTGGACGAGTAAAACAAAAGCACAGCTGTTGTGTGGACCAAAGGTAAAATCTAGGCACATTGTTGTACTTCTGAGAGGATCTGACAATATTAGTTGAATTCAATTAGCTAGAGAGAATTATTGTTAATTATTTGAATTAGAGAGAGAGAGAGAGAGAGAGAGAGAGAGAGAGAGAGAGAGAGAGAGAGAGAGAGAGAGAGAGAGAGAGAGAGAGAGGGAGAGAGAGAGAGAGAGAGCAGTGATGACCTTCATTTTTAATGAAATAGGGTATATGTGTACAATTATGCATTCTGCACAGTGTGAAAATTGGGACAAATCCTCTCAGTTGGCTGAGCCGACCACTGCTCAAAAACCAATGGAAATGTTGGGGGCTTTCACCCAAACTACTTGCTTCTTGTCCATGATGTATTTATAGCATGAAATAAAAAATAAGACAACGAGGGACATACAGTCTGCCCAACTTAGAATTTAAACATCTCACAACTTTGCAAATTGCATTCATATCTGTTCTTATAACCGAAAATTAGGGGTGGGCATCAATTCAGCCGAATCGATGAAATTGACCGAATCAATCCGTAATTATTGATTTGGTTTGGTTTTAACTAAGAAAAAGTCAAACGGTTTAAAAACCGAAATGGACTGTATATGGTTTGATTTGATTTTGAGTTTTTATAAACCAACCTAAACTAAACCGGACCGTTTATGTGTATATTTATTTATTTATACTATAGTTTACATGTGTAATACTCTAATTAGGTAATAACTATATATTAAAATTTGATTTGAGCTACATTAGTTATTGAAATTTGAAGTTTTATGACAGGTTGAGTTTTAGGATGGTTTCGTACTCTAGAAAATGATTTAAATATGGAGCAAGTTGTGAATTTGTTGATTGTAATTGGGCTAACAATGTTTAAATTGGTTTGTTTGATTTAGTCTCCTTCATGACTTTGTCAAAATTGAACCGAACCAAACTGTTATATTGTAATTGGTTCGGTTGTGCTTTTGAGGTGAAACCGATTCAATCCGGACCGTGCCCACCTCTACCGAAAACAAGATCTTTGAAGCCTCTCACTATTTTTTTTTTTAATCAATGGAGGTTGGGGGTTTCGAACTTAGGGCCTCTTCAATATTGGGAAGAGAAATTTCACTAGACCAAGATTTAGTTGATCTTCTCACTATTTTACTACTATTTTTGAGAAAAGTATTATGTCTATCCTATATAAAGCAAAAGTTCTTTATCTTTATGATTAAATTTTTAATTACTATCATTTAGTAAGGGCTTATAGCTCAAGTAGTTGATAGCATTTACCCATGTACTCAAGGTTTTAAGTTTCATTCTCCGTCCCCCAATATCGCTAGTATAAAAAATAAAAAAAAAATCATCCTTTAAGAAAAAAAAATTCAAAACACAATTACTTCATTTTAAGGAGGACAATACACAAAACAATAATATATTAAAATGCACAAGTCGCATCCTTGAAGGCTGAAGTTGCAGAATTGCATAAGCTCATCAAACAATCAAACCGAAAAAATCAAGACTTTGTTGAACTGGTGCAAGTTTTACAAACACGTGTAAAGACTCGTAGGTTATAGTTTTATTGATGAATATAATGCTTTTAAAGACTCGTAGAGTACCACTTTTGTAATTTTATTTATTTTGTTGTTGGCATGTTTGATTAAAATCATTTGTAATCATAAGTTATATTTTATTATGTCATATCACAATTGAAACCCCAAGAAAACAGAGAATTTAAAAGAGAAAAAATAGATAAGAAAAAAAAGGAAAACTCTAATTTTTTTAAGAACATTTACACTATGACCCATTGGGTTACGGATCCTAGATCAGTCATTGCACACGGCTTTAACCAAAAAATATGGCCCCTACCTCTGTGAGATATGAAGAATGCAAATAATCATTCCTTTCCTTTATCGCCAAACTTTTCTCTCTATCTCAAAACTTATATATGCAAAAAATGATTAACACACTCGTGTGTACCTTTATCTTATCATAGAGTTTTCCTCTCACGATTTGATTGGGAGCAACCATATCTTCCCTCTCATTTCTCTCTTTCTAACGACAGAGGGTGAATTGAACAAAATGAGATAATAATAATAAATAAAAACTAGCTCTAATGGTTTTAGACCATAAACCTTTTCTTCATATTAGATGAGAATACCAAAAAGAAAAAAAAGAAAGGAAGAAACTTGGACAAAGTCCATAGCTATTGCTCCACTGGTGAGTCGTCACCATCGCCACTTCATCCAACACTTCCACATGGATCACAAAATGTACAATCTACTACACATGACCTCCACAATGTCATTTAAAACTAGCAAAGTTGTTGATACATAGATGAGCCTTATTAAGAGACAATCTATGTCGAAGCTTCTTCATCTTTCTTAACTGCATCTCTTATTGCAACACCATCTACACCATTAAAGCTACTGACCCGCGATCTACAAAACGCAAAGGATAATGTCCCAACCAATTGCCGAAAATTGTCCAATATGACATCAAAATCTTTCCCGTGTATACCAAAGTTTATTGTCGGCACTAAGAGTATTGCGTTGAGCTATTGACACCCAATAATAGTCAGTTTTCTTTGTTGAGGTAGGTAACTATGACAAGAAGCTTGTCACATTGAAGAAACTAAAGAAATCAACATAGTGTGATTTATTAATTCAAGGTGAAATTGCTACACTAGACAAGAAACACGACGAACACAAAGTCACAATGCTGTCTTTGCCGCTAAAATTTCGAAATATCTCTATCTAGCCATCAACTTTGTGATGCAATAATTTCAACTCAAACCAAAGAACTCTAATCCTTGTAGGCTAGACAACTGTTTCCATTCAACCACGACATATGAGCAACATGTCGATGACATAATCTCACCTTTTCCTAGCATGGTTGAGGATGTTCACAATATCTCCTTATGGTATATCCACAATTAATGGAATAGGTTGTCCAAATCTATTTACTCCAAAAAGTTTTCAAGCCACTTACTTCTCTTGATATTGTAGTGCTCTATTGAACATGCTCCATGCCCTGAATATTCCTGAAGCTTCAAGGTCATCGTCCTCTTCTTAGAAATTGCCTTTTGGTAGTCTCCTGGAATTTATCTAGTTCCTTGTGTTAGTAGTGAAGATCCAGAGCCAATTTTCTTGATATAAAAGGAATCACTTGGGAAGGGGGGGGTGGACCATGGGAGGCTTTCACCTACCTAAGCGAAGCCATGCTACAAATGAGTGTAATTTTGAGGATTCTAATACACCACACCAAAATTTTCTTTGGGGAATGAACCTAAGGTAATTACAACACCCAATCCTTTTTTTGGGAATGGTAGCTTCAAAGACAAATTAATAAATAAAGTCAATTTTACTAAGAGTGTGGGTATTAAGGTCAATTTCCTAGATGCTGATTATGAAGATTTGAATGATGATGAGGATGTTATGATCTCTCAAAAAAAGCATCGTCCGAGTATTCAATTCTTAGATCAAGCCATGAATCGTCTCTATCAACCATGGAAGAATGCTTTGATGGTCAAACTTCTTAGGAGGTCTCACACATATAACTATCTTCAAGCTCAGCTGCAGCAAAAGTGAAAACTTAAAAGTAATTGGAAGCTTGTTGATATGGTAATTCTGTGGTGAAGTTTGACTCGGAGGACTTTAATTTTGTATTGACCGGAGGACCCTGGATTATTGCGGGTCAGTACCTGATTATGCAAAAATGAAGGCCTGGGTTTAACCCAGCAACTGCTCAGATTGTAAACATGGCAGCTTAAATTCGTGTTTCAGGTAACCAACTGGAATGCTTTGATGTTTGGGCCCTTAAAAAGAATTGGTAACTTGTTGGGAAAATTGTTAGAAATTGATTCTCTAACAACTGATTAATGGGCAAATTTGCTAGACTATGTATTGAATTGGATTTGACTAAGCCTCTTGAGGCATTTATCCAGATCAACCAAGTTTGGTGTAATATTGAATATGAAGACCTTCCTAATATTTGTTATATGTGTGGAAGATATGGAAAAAAAAAAAATTGTAAACTGAAAGCTACTGCTGCTGTTGAAAATATGGAGAAAATTTCGGATGTTGTACCTTCCAGGGGAGATCATGTTACTATGGAACAAGTGTTGTTATGTTAATTCGCAATTGGACGGGCCAATTTGTAGTATAGCAAGATAAGTACGAGGTCGTACCCATGAGAACTGAGAAGTTAAACTTTGTTATGTACTTAGATTACCGAATTCAAGAAAGTAGGAAGTTAAGTCTAAAACAGAATTTAAAGTGAGAGTGATTGTGATCGTCAAAACAAATGAAGCAAAATGAAATTGCAAACAAAAGCAAGTAAACAAGTGCAACAAAAGGTGGTTTTGAAGGTTGGAAAACTGATTTGGAGACTGGGGCATTCGATTTACCATAACAATCCAATTCTAGATGATAAGGATTCAAGTGACAAGTCTAATTCAGATTCAAGAATTGATTCTAGCTAAAGTATGATTAAGCTATGGTGTCTAGTCCTAACCTTGTATTCCTAATTCCCTAATTAGATCTTTGTTGTCGAACCTAAATTAAGCTTTAAAAATCCATTAAGCATAGAAGAATGTTTTAAACAACCAAGCATGTATCTAATTCCTGTTGTCGAATTTCCATACATACTCTTCCTATTCATGGTTCAAATAGAATTAAGGCATATGATGTCTACTCTTAATTTCAACCAAGATACACAAATTTGAATGATAGCTAGGCATTCCGATTAGCATAAGGGCAGGTATGCATAATGAATAAGAACATGAATCATGAATTAAACTTGAAATTTGAAATTTATAAACCTAGAATATTCATGTTAGGTTACATCGAAACCCTAGTTATGGATTTAGCTACTCATAATGGGAAAGAAACTTAAACAGAAATGAGAAAACATAATGAATGCAATAAGAGTAGAAAACCCTTTTCTGAAGTTCTTGTGGTGTCCAATGCTTCTCCAAGAGCTTCTCCACGTGTAATGCTTCTCCAAGAGCTTCCCAAAATCTAGAAGGATGTATAAAGGTTAAGGAGGTTATTTGGGATGAGTTTGGGTGAGTGATGATGGTTGAGAAAGAGGAAATTAGTAGGGAAATGGAAGAGAGGCTTGTTGGGACAGTTTTTGTGATTTGGTGCTGTTTAGAGCTTTGAGTTGATGGCTGGAGTGTTTGGGGTTGTGAGAGTGTTTGAGGATGATTTCTGAACGTGTTTGAGGAATGATGGGAGTGTGGAGGATGAAGTGAATGGATGCATTGTGGGAGTGTGAATCCCATAATATGGTTCTTTTTAGTGTGGAATGGAAGTGGTATTTATAGGAAGAAGGAAGTGAGAAATCTGAATTGAGAATGGCTTTCACCTACAACATTCACTTTACCAACCTTACCTAACACACCAATGCAATACAAAATCAGTTTCTTTTCTTATTTGGTTGTTGCACTTCACTAACAAATCTCACCAGAAATCATAGCTCATGCATAGCTCATCATGACCAAGCAACCATCAACTCATCTTTAGGTAAGCATGACCAGCAAATTCGTGGGCTTACGAATCGGATTGTTCTTAAGAAAATGACAACTTTTTGAGCCTTCCATCTTGAAGTTCAGAATGTCATCTTTCCAACCACATGTTATTTGGGACAATCCAAAGTCAGATGAAGATGTAATGTCGAAACGAATTGCTAACTCAATTTGCACGTTTTCCTATCCAAAGCCACCATTGCTACCTAAATCTCAATGAACTGAATGATAAACACAAAAGAGATTAAAAACATAAGTTTAAGTAAAAAACATAATGAAATCATAAGCTAGAATGGTACAAAAAGATATACAATTACAAATTGATCAACAAGAGAATATTGATTATGCTCTTGAAAACTTGAGAGGCCCTTGGATGAATATGCCTATTAGAAGGAAACCCAAGCATGTGGTTAACAACTTGGGAAACAAGGGATCTAGAGGTGGCAACTTCGGGTCTAGGTTCAATACTTTAAAAAATGTGAGTGAAGGCTCTACGAATGATGGAGTGTCCTTTCATGTGAATGTCAGAAAGCACAATTATGGTCATATTGGCTCTTCCAAAAGTGGGGAGGCCAATAGGAAAAAAGTTTGGACAAAATCTAAAAACAAGACTCTTGGTCCAAGGAAAGCTTTAAAAGACATTTCTAATAAGCCTTTATTGGAATATGTTAAAAGGACTGATGGTTCTATATTTATGAGTCAGTTTAACAACACTGTGACTAGGGGTCTGGCTACCGAGAAAGGTTAGTGAATGGTGAGCAAAGGATCAGGAACCACATTTCCGTGAATGAACAACTAAACAAGTGGATTAGTGGTCAAAAGAATTACATGAAAAATGGTGTCTATGTCTTTAGGCACCAACCAACCAATATCACTCACCCAAAGATGATGCTTGGGAAGAAACATACTACTAAGGAAGGAGTTGTCCCTTTGGCATCTAAAGCCCATGATGGTACGATCCCAAGTAAGCTTTGAATCCGGCTCCAGGACAAATGAATTCTCTAATTGGAGACTTAGCATACAACACATTCATTGTTGTTGATCAGAGCTAGTTCATCGGAGATAACTTTAAGAGTTTGCAGATAGTCACACATAGACTTGGATTTATAGTGGATGAGAGTGAGGCGTTCCTTGAGGATTATTACTCGAAAATGAGCTTGATTAGTATAATGCTTAAAAAGTTTATTCCAAAATTCATGGTAGATTTTGGCTGCTATGATGAATATAGCTAGTTTACAAACAAAAGCAAGGATGACGTGTTACATAACACCTTGGTGTACCATTGTGGTATGGGCATAAGTATGAGCTTTGTTTTGACAAATGGATATGGGCACTTGTGAGTGTCATGATAACTCGTGAGATCATAACCTACACATTATAAAAAATTTGTTTCGTCTTAAAGATAATGATAAAATTACATTGAGTCCAAAATTACCATATCTTAGGCTAATAAGTGCTTTATTACATTTAGCACAATCTAATATACGGAAAGGCTACAATTAAGGGGTATAAATGAGGGGCTTAAGTGAGTCTGAAACTCTCTGATCCTTGTATTTTGGTTACTTTTTGGATAAATTTGTGCATCATGACTTTGTTCGTATGCAAGTTCAATGCCTATGGTTTGGAGTCTACAAGGAAGTCTCAACGATGATAAGCATCTGTGCACCCAGTGGCTTCTACTAACGAAAACCTTTTTCAACAACAATATCTTTAAGACTTGCATCGGATTGATCTCAAAAAATATGTATCCCTGCTAACAATTCTGCGATTCTTTAAAGTGCAGCTTCACTGCTTAGGGGTTTTGTTAAACTGCCATCCTGTTTCTTCTATTTAAGGTATCTGTTCTCCAATACGCATCAAAGGTTGGTGATGGGAACTGATTTTTCAATTTGCCTTTTGCCCCAAGCTATTGCACTCGTCTCTAGAGGCCCTCATGAAGACCCAAAGGGATGATGTCGGCTTGAATTGTGTAAGGTCAGCATTCCACTTCTTGAATATTTCTTGTGTGCCCTTGCAAGTTGCGTGCATTTTCCGTATTTAAAGCACAGCTCAGCAAAGATATGACTTATC
>NC_034015.1:10619805-10669236 GCF_000346465.2 Prunus persica
GGATGACGTGTTACATACCACCTTGGTGTACATGTGTATGGGCATAGTATGAGCTTTGTTTTGACAATGGATATGGGCACTGTGAGTGTCATGATAACTCGTGAGATCATACCTACACATTATAAAAAATTTGTTTCGTCTTAAAGATAATGATAAAATTACATTGAGTCCAAAATTACCATATCTTAGGCTAATAAGTGCTTTATTACATTTAGCACAATCTAATATACGGAAAGGCTACAATTAAGGGGTATAAATGAGGGGCTTAAGTGAGTGGTCCAATCCAACTATTAAACTTCAACATTTTCAACTTACATATGGTTGGATTGGACCACTCACTTAAGCCTCCTTTACTCATACCTGTTGTTTTCGGATTCAACTACACCAAAATTGATTCAGCTGCATCCTCAACTTGTGATACTCGTAAGTGCATGAGCTGTTCGGTAGTATATCATGTGTAAGTGCGATGTCGATCCCACGAGGATTGATGATAGATTGATTCAATTCGATTCCCTGCACAAAACAAAAAACAAAAGAATAGAAAACAAGAAAGAAAAAAAAGAACTAACTCAAGCAAATCAGTTAACAAGTTTAATTCAGATTGATGGATTGATTCTAGGTAAAGTATGATTAAGCCATGGCTTCTGGTCCTAACCTTGTATTCCTAATTCCCTAATTAGATCTTTGTTGTCGAACCTAAATTAAACATTAGAAATCCATTAAGCATAAAAGAATGTTTTAAACAACCAAGCATATATCTAATCCCTGTTGTTGAATGTCCATACATACTCTTCCTATTCATAGTTCAATTCGAATTAAGACATATGGTGTCTACTCTTAATTCCAACCAAGATAGTTAACATATAAGTTTTAATGGTGATCAATCATTCAAACAAACATATTAACTTATAAGCATAATAAATAAGAACAAAAGCCATAATTGAAACTTGGAAACAAATCAAACTTGAAAACTTAAAATAAGAAATTATATGACAATGAAAAATAAATTACAACTAAGAAAAACATAAAGGAAAATTTAGCAAAAAAGTTTTATTACAACAATTGAGAACTTAAAAGGAAAACTAAGAGAATTCGAGAGAGAAAATGGAGAGAAGGAAGGTCGAACACCTCTCTAGAGCACCTCTCCCTTCTCTTCCTCAAATTCTCTAAGTTCTCAAATACACCCCAAAAGGGGGAGCTCTCAAACACATCTATAGAAATCCCCTATTCTCTTCCTCAAATTCTCTTAGTTCTCAAACACCTATGTAGAAATCCTCTCTATTCTCTTCCTCAAATTCTCTTAGTTCTCAAACACACCCCAAGGGGGGAAGCTCTCAAATACCTCTCTAGAGCTCATCTCCCTTCTCTTCTTCAAATTCGCTAAGTACTCAAACACACCCTAGGGGGAGAGCTCTCAAACATCTCTCTAGAGCTCTTCTCCCTTCTCTCCCTCAAATTCTCTTAGTTTTTCTTTTAAGTTCTTAATTGTTGTAATAAAACCTTTTTGCTAAATTTTTCTTTATGTTTTTCTTAGTTGTAGTTTATTTTTCATTGTCATGTAATTTCTTATTTTAAGTTTTCAAGTTTGATTAGTTTCCAAAAGTTTCAATTACAGTTTTTGTTCTTATTCATTATGCTTATAAGTTAATATGTTTGTTTGAATGATTGATCACCATTAAAGCTTGTATGTTAGCTATCTTAGTTGGAATTGAGAGTAGATACCATATGCCTTAATTCGAATTGAACTATGAATAGGAAGGGTATGTATGGACATTCGACAATAGGAATTAGATACATGCTTGGTTGTTTAAAATATTCTTCTATGCTTAATAGATTTCTAATGCTTAATTTAGGTTTGACAACAAAAATCTAATTAGGGAATTAGGAATACAAGGTTAGGACCAGACACTTTGGCTTAATCATACTTTAATTAGAATCAATCGGTGAATATGAATTGAACTTGTTTACTGATTTTCTTGAGTTATTTCTTTTCTTTCTTTCTTGTTTTCTGTTCTTTTGTTTTGTTTTCTGTTTTGTGTAGGGAATCGAATTGAATCAATCCATCATCAATCCTTGTGGGATCGACCTCGCGCTTACATATGCTATACTACCGAATAACTCATGCACTTGCGAGTATCACAAGTTAAGGATGCAGCTGAATCAATTTTGGCACAGTTGAATCCGACAACAAGAAGTTTTTTAGTATATTCGTAAGTTTGGAGAACCTCACTATTTATAGGCCTAAGGGAAGTAAAAACAATTAGCTCATGCATAGGTCATGCATGATAATACACTGCAATCTGGTTGTAGGCTCGTTTTGGGCTTGTTCCTTCATTCATACAATTCTGGAAAAATATGGGTCTTGAAGCTCTTTGTCTTATCCTTCTAACCATATGTAGTCAAATGTCATTTTTGGCATAGTAACGTAGATGCTGCCGAATTTCACCTTAAGCTACCAAAACTTTCATAACTTTTTTTAGAAGACTCAGAATCATGAACCATAAAATGCTCCAGAAACTAAACTCCCACATATTTCCAATGGTGTATGGCTCATTAGCTGGTTCTTCCAAAGATCATACAGTCCAAGCCATGAATTTGACTGATCTACAGACACAGTTTTGAGCTAACTTGACTCCAAAATGCATTAAATGAGTCCTAAAGCTTAATACACTGAAACAAACACACAAGCGATTAAAAGCACAATTTTAACTTTAAAACATAACGAAATCATAAGTTAGAAGGGTACAAAATGATATATAATTATGCACTTATCAATACCCTCTCATTATAGCAGCTCCCATCTACTATGAACAATATCACATTTCTAATGAATTTATTAGCAAGGTATAGATCAGCTCCAATATGTAGACATTGGAACTGTATAAAGCATATCTCGCACTATCTTTGCAGATGTAGTTACTTGTGGAAATACATTGATCTCATGAAGATCTACCAAACAAACTGTGATTGCTACATCCTCTAATCATTAAAAAATTCTCGTGCTCATGAAACCAACAAAGAATGTGTTTGGTTAAGATCTCAAATTTATCAAATTCAAAGCACATGTGTTCTTTCTTTAACAACAAATGCTCTAATGATTATGTATGAAGACAATGATGCATATATAACTTAAATCAAAGAATGATTTATCAAGAGTGACACAACCAAACACATATCACCAAAATTATTATACACATGAACTTTAAAAAATTCTAGAAATCGAAGTCAAACAAATTTATTCCCAAGATAATATTTCAGTCATTTTCACCAAAGCTCTACCAAAATCTATATTCTAGAAGTTGATGTATGGTATCGGGGAGCATTGAATTTACAAGCAATCAAATTCAAACTTGTTGGGATCATATGAAGATATCAATTTAGGGAAGCATCCAAAAGTATACCACATCAAACATATGCACACTGTACTATTTTTCTCTTGGACTAGGCTTTATATCACATTGGATTTTTCATTGTAAGGTTTTAATGAGATATATTTCAATGTGTCCAACGCGATGTCAATAATCTGGACAAAAGTAGTACTTGTCTTTTCCCTTCGCTAAGGTTTTATCTCACCGAGATTTCTTAGCAAAGGTGTTAATGAGGTAACTTATCATTCATGCGCAGACATCCAATGGGATTTTGTAGTATTAATGATTATGCGGCTATCCACTTGAAGTCAATAAGTATTAGTTCATTTGACTATTAAGTAAATTGTTAATATTAATATTTAGAGAGAAGTTATGATGGAATCTCAATACATTTCACTTATTATAACTTAAGTAACATTTACATATCATTTCTCTCAAACGCTCTCCACTTCTCTCCCTCTCAAACCCTAGTCACTGTTCCTATCCTAGGGAGGGGGAGGGAAGGTCACTGTCTTTCCTCCCTTCTCCTTCCTTATTTTCTCTCATCCTCTTCCTAGCTCTTTTCTCTTGCCTTCCTTTTGGTTTTTTAGTTGAGCTTATTGTCATTTCTGACCCTTCGAGGGTTTGGTTGTGCTCTCTGCTCTACTTTTTTGTTGCCCTGGATCTCCTTAAACCCCCCCTCACCTTGTGATGCCCCTTTATTTTGCGGCTTTATCTTGGTGTTGTTTGGGTTCTTTTTGCAGATCTGTGGGTTTTGTGTGTGTGTATTTATTTATTTATTTTTGTAGATTCCTGTGTGGCTGCGGTTCTCCCCTCAACTTGGGCTTCTACCATAGTGTTCTTGTTTTCGAGCATCTCGTTGGTTTTGCATTTTTTTTTTTTTGGGTTGTAATAATTACATAAACTCTTTTGTGACTTTGGTGTTTTGTTTGTAGTTGAGTCTCTACTTGTAATTTTACTTGTGATATAGTTTAAAAGTTGTAGTTGTATTGGTAGTTTTGGGCAATGATCGGTCCATATCTAATTTGTTTAGGCTTGCGGCTTTCATGCTGAAATGTGTTTGGATTTATGCCACTACTAGTGGAGATATGCCTTGTGGTGTATTTCTCTATATTTGGAATAACCCTGCGTGGTTACTGTGCTTCCACATTTGTGTCAACCTGTTTTGAGTAGTTTATGCCCTTGTGGATGATGATGTTGGTGCCTAAGTGATGATGGTCTTGTCCTGTATCCTGAAGGGGAAAACACAAGAGATATACTGCTGCACCGGTTCGTGGGCTTTGCCAACTCATAGTGGGCTTGAATCTCCTTACAAAGAGCGAAATATCTGTGCTTCAACCTAATTGTCTATGTGCTTCTTGGAGCATAAAATATTTCTTGTATTTTCTTAATTGTATCTAGCAATATGGAAAAAGGCCAAAGGAGAGAGAAATTTTTTAAAAGAAGCCAAAATGGACAAAATTACTCTTATTTATTTTTGAATTTCCTAAGGAATCCTTTACATTTGTATATCTTTAATTTGATAGTTGAGAGGTTTTTCTGTCTTTTTTAAAAAAGCTTTGGCTTTTTCCAAAAGTGAAAGTTTTTTTATGACTAAAACCTAAATTTACTTATTAATTAAGTTCTTTAATGATGTAAACTAGGTTAACTTTGAGCATAGCATGCAAGTCTCTAACCCTACATAAATGGGCCTAATGGAAAGAAAAAGATACAGTAAAAGTTCTTATTTCTTTCTTAATTATTTGATTTCCAACAATTTTATTTTTTGTAAGATAATTTACAACTTTAGATAGTTGCCAAAAGGATTTATCCTAAATAAGGAAAATAGCGTATAAGTTTATAGGCTGAAAATTAGAGTACATATATTAAAACCTTAAAACCTTGAAGCCGAAAAAAAAACATAAAACGGCCACTAATGCTATTATCCTAGATTCTACATATACTTTGCAAACACAATAAAATAGAACTAGATTCTTTTTTAATCAAAATTAATTAGGTAGATAGACTTTAATTATTATTTTTTTGGGTTGTATGTGTTCTTCACTAGGTGATTCTATTTTCCCCCCTTTCCCTTACCTTTACTACTTCTCTCACTGTGTTGTACTACTTTAATAACTCGTCTCTCCACCGTCCACTCCCTTCAGTCATCTTGTACTCTCTCTCTCTCTCTCTCTCTCTCTCTCTCTCTCTCTCTATAAAAGCAAGGTCACCCAGCAAAACTATTCCCTTCATCTCACACAGTATAGTAGTACCCTTTTTAATTAACCATGGCTGACTACCCCTACTCATCAAATTTCTTCCCAGGTCTCTTCAAATTCAACCCTCTTTATCAACGTCACCATGAACAGCCTCCAAACCCTCCTCCTCCTCCTCCTCCTCATCCTTATGCCCACAACTTTTTCCTCAACCAGTCTCACTCTTTTTACTGCACCACCCAACAAACTGTTACCTCTAGGCCCCCTTCCCCTCCTCTCAGAGAAGCCCTCCCTCTCCTCAGCCGCTTAAGCCCAACAAACCAACAACAACAACATCATCTCCTTCATGAAAATCAACAAGATCATCATCAGTATAAAGATCAAGATGAGGAAGAAGAAGATGATGATGATGAGAGTGTGACTGTTGCACTTCACATAGGGTTGCCTAGCCCTAGTGCTGCTGAGATGGCCTCTGTGCTGTCTGCTGCTGCGGTTGCTTCTTCCTCCTCAGAGATTAGTAGTCATCATCATGAAAAATTAGATCATGGGGGAGATAATGATTCTGCAGGGTACCCCATGAGCTGCAGGCTCAACAAGGGTCAGTATTGGATCCCCACCCCTTCCCAGATTCTCATTGGTCCTACTCAGTTCTCTTGCCCTGTTTGCTACAAGACCTTCAACAGATACAACAACATGCAGGTAATTGATTTCACCATTTAAAGTTGAACAAAATTAATAAAACCATTGAGGTAAATTTCTTGATTCACCATGAAACCATGGCCTCAGAAGCCATTTTCCCTTTTCTCCTCTCTCTCTCTCTCTCCCAATCTTTTTCTTTTTATCAGCCTTTTCTTCTCTCTTTGTTTTCCTCTAATAATTTAAGGACAACAATCAGTCTCATGATGAGCTCAGCTTTTTGTTTCTTCAATTTGTCTTTGATTTTCTTCCCTTAACTATCATCCTATGCTTGGGTTTATAAATGGAAAATCAGATTGGGGTATCCTTTTTGTTTTTTATTTACTTTTTCCAAATTTTACTTTTTAAAAACATATTCATCATCTTCTACTTTTATTTGCATGGTTTCTGGGAATTGGGGTTGAGTAAATCTTTCTGATTCAGCTAAGGCTATGGGCAGTACCGTCCCTTTATGTGATTGAACAACACAGGCAATGTTCCTTATGCCTTTAGTACTTTGAAGTCTGTGCTCAAACATATAATGGCAGAAGCTGAAAAATCTTGCAGTGTTTTTACCAGAGGGGCCAGGTCATAACATTATTCAAGTAACAAATGAGTTTCTGTATGTGGACCTTCAGTCTGCAACAAATCAGTTTTTGGTCATCCAAGCCCCATACTTATTCATACAAAATATATACCTCTCTCTCTTCTCAATCAACAAATCTTGAAAACTCAATAAGTAATTCATTTTTTTCTTTCTATTATTACATCTCAATGAGCTCTATCAACTCAGTAAGTAAATTGGTAGATCTCTCTTTTGCAGACAAAGACTTGTAAACTAAGCACTTTCATATGCCTTTTAAAGCGTCCCTAAAACATTCAAACAATTCATTGCGAAAAAAAGAAAGAATTTACTCCAATTGAAAATGCATTTTCAAGGGAAGTCCATATAAATATATATATTTATCTGAATCTTATAAAAATCATGCAGTTTTAATCCCCAAAATATTTGCACCTTTAATCCAGTAATTAGTTAGAAAGTTTCTTTCATGTGCACAACAGAAAAGTTAATGAATCTCGGAATTCATCAACAAAAGATGACTAGCATATTAGAAGCCAAATAATAGGCTTAAATACTGCACGTGCAAGCCAGCATTTTGTAGTTATCTTTTTTATCTTTTTATTTTTTTCTCTTTGAATTAACTGATAGTTTGGATGTTTTGGTATTCATTGATCACTGATTTTTGTTTTATTATTTTCTTTTTCCGACTATATATGTTATATATTGTAGATGCATATGTGGGGGCATGGATCTCAGTATAGAAAAGGGCCTGAATCTCTGAGGGGCACTCAACCAACAGGCATGCTTAGGCTTCCTTGCTATTGTTGCACACCAGGTTGCAGGAACAACATCGATCACCCTAGAGCAAAGCCGCTAAAAGACTTCAGAACCCTTCAAACACATTACAAGAGGAAGCATGGAATCAAGCCTTTCATGTGTAGAAAGTGTGGCAAGGCATTTGCAGTGAGGGGGGATTGGAGAACCCATGAGAAGAATTGTGGGAAGCTTTGGTATTGCATTTGTGGCTCTGATTTTAAGCACAAGAGGTCCCTTAAAGATCATATCAAGGCCTTTGGGAATGGGCATGCAGCTTATGGCATTGATGGCTTTGAAGAAGAAGATGATCCTGCTTCTGAAGTGGAGCAAGATAATGACTCCATGCAGTAATTACTTACTTGGAAGAGAATTAAGAAACATTAAGTATTGTTCATTAATATCATTAGCATATGAACTTAATTAGAGGGGTAATATTTATTGACATAGCCATGGCTTTCTGAGTAAGAAGTATGTAAGCATCATTTTGCTTAGAGGCCACCTTTTTTCTTCTTCTTTTTTTGCTCTTATTATGTAGCTCTTTTCTCAGTTCTGTAAGAGGTTCCAAAACAAATCCATGTTGACCAAGTAATTTATGTCAACCCATTGTTCATCAGCTAATGTGAATGGCTTTTAGTTTTTATAATTTTCTGTCCCTTTTGTTTTTTTGTTTTTTTTGAGAGAAAATGGTATTTCATTCTACCCAAACGTAACATTACATGGTAGAAAAATCTTTAACGAATTGATAACTTACTGATCACTGTGAAGCTCAAGATGGGAAACAATATGCCAAGAAGGCCACATTGAACCTTAATGATTATACATTTTCTTTAGGAAGTATATATTCTCATATTTGGATTGCCCTTGCCACTAATAAGGAGAAAGAGAGAGAGAATTTAAGAAGATGGTCAATGAGAAGAGAAGAATCTTTGAAATAAGACGATCTAACTTTTAGAGATAATAATAATATACGCACGGATAATTGAACTTTAGGGGTTTGGGGCTTTTGGCTTTAATAATTCAATTTCCTTTTAGGATCCTCCCGAAGAGTATTCATCAATTCACAAATCTCATAATTCCAAGTGCTCGATTACTAATCAGTTATACATGTGTGTCTTGAATCTCACATCAATTTTGTATTCTGTTAATAAATTTTATTGTATAAGTGAATCATGAACATATTTGTTGAAATCTTGATAAGGATGTCATAATTTGAGTGAGTCGTAATGAGAACGTTATGGATTTAAGTGGAGATTGAAATATATGTTCCGTGCTAGTTTTGTTTATGTTAATTAATTAGGAGAGTATGCTATCTCTTGGTTATAATGATTCAAGTAAACTTTATTAGTGACTAATTATAATCTCTTTAGGAATATTGCATCAAGAAGGCGAGTTGGTATCTGAAATGGTGGCAATATTGTAAAGGCAAAGTTAAGAGGAAAGCAAGACAAGGGTTGGGTATATTTTGTTCCAAATGTAGTTGAGATAGGCTTTTCATCTCCTGCAAATAACATGCATCAACTTTTTGTTGGGGCTGCATACGATGCCCCTTTTGCTTTGTTAGTGGAGAGAGAGAGAGAGAGAGAGGTATGTTTGATGGATGGAACATGTACCATTTGATTCACTATTGCTTGGGAAATTCAAAGCAAATGATTAGCTTAGAGAGAGAGAGAGAGAAAGGGGATAAATAATATAAACCTAAAAATGTAGAGATATGCATATGTACACACATAACTAACACAAGAGAAGGAAAGTTAAAGAAAAAAAGAGAGAAAAATGATGTAGGTGTCAATCAATAATAATATTGGATTGGAATGGATCTCGTTGGCAGCTTTGTTGAGAGAGAAAGAGAGAGAGAGAGAGAGAGAGAGAGAGAGAGAAGAGGATGGGAAAAAGCTAAGGTCAGCTACAGAGGGTGAAAACGCAACTGGGTGGAGCCCAAGTCGTATTGGTTGGTTGGTTGTGCTAGTTTGCAACATATACTGATACCCTGCTACAGTCATACAAAAACCTTTCTTCTGATGGATGAACTGTAGATTGAAACGACCTCTCAATAACACTTTGACCACCCCTCTCTTTCTCTCTCTCTCTCTCTCTCTCTCTCTCTCTCAAGGGCAGGCAGGGCAACTTTGAAATATTATTTCAGCAAGACTGCAAAACTTGCTAGCTAGCTTATCTGCTAAATACAACATGAAGTCAAGTATGGTGAAGAAGAGAATAATGGTAATAGTGATGTAACATACTCGTGTTTTACACTTTCACTAACCAAACGTACGTATATTTAAACTTTTTGGTACGTTATTCTTCTAATTAACCAAAACCTACGTATATTTAAACGTACGTATATATCTTTATCTTGTAGGTGGGCGAAGTGGGTTTGCTAGCTATATATATTATATATTTTTGGCAAAAAAGAAGAAGAAGAAGCTATATATATATATATAAAATTCCTGTGTAATAATAATTAGTATTATTACTCCTACTACTAAACATATATATATAGTTGAACTACAAGTAGAAAGCATTTATTCACAATCAATATCCCACCCCTTTGTAGGGGAGACCAAAACCCTACCACTATTTGATCCTTTTGGTCCACCCCCTCTCTCTTTTCCATTTACATCACCACACATTCTCTCTCTCTCTCTCTCTCTCTCTCTCTCTCTCTCTCTCTCTCACGTGTAAAAACACACACATGCTTGCTTATCATTCTCATCTATCTTTTTGGAAATAGAGTGCATGAGTTATACGCTACAACATGGGGAGGTCAGGTCAGAATGAATGAGTGATTAGTTTCTTGAAAGTTCAAAGCATCCACATATATGGAGAGAGACATTTTAGTTGACATCCCTCTCATATAAACTTATTTGAATGACATCCTTTTAAGTTTCACTTCATATTGTATTTTAATGATTCGAACAGTCTATAAATTCATCTAAAAATTATTTATGAAAAAATTACTTAAATCTAAATCCATTTAACTACACCTACAATATATATCACATACCCCACCACAAAATATATATATATATATATAGGTGGGGTAAAATTGATAATTCCATTTTTATGCTTTATATGCCATGCATTGTCACTATGCAAAGATCTTTGCCCTTTCTTTAGACGAATGAATAGAAAGCAGAGGGTTTGTACTGTCTATATATCTATGTCTATATCTAAGCAAAAATATATACACACTGAGTACTGACGTTCTTATCAACTGATGAGGCAATTGTTTTTTTCCCCATCCTCGAACACTCAATGGCTCAGCCATGCACAGCCTTCTCTGCTTAAAATCCCAAGACTGAAGAAACTCTTTTTTCTCTTTCTTCTCTAGTCCCAAAATTCATGTATATTTTTTTGTATTTATATTTAATTCCAAGATACTGTTACCAAGACCTCAAGGAGACCAAGCTTCCCTACACGAGAATATGTATAAATGTTTTGTTTTTCTCAGTATTTTCCTTTTTATTTTCACCTTTGTATTCACATTCCAATACAGAGGGGGACAGCTTTGTCTCCCTTGGCTCGAATATCACCAGCTTTTCCGGGCATATTATAATTTAAGCCACTCATCTTCGCCTTGCCAATTCAATGAATTTTTAATTATAAATAAGTCCCAACTATTGTTTCATTAATTTCAACACATTGTCGGCAGAAGAATATATGTGAAAACAATTTCCTCATCTAAATTAAATTAACAAGAGAATGTGTATAAGATATTTTGTATTTAGTAAAGTTGTGGGGTACAATCGCTGTGTGTTTCTTCTTTAAAATATTATTACTCTGGTTCGATTTTTAAGATTGATTTGTTGATTCAAAGGTGTCAAGCACTCGTCTTAAATTGAACAGTTGAATTTCAATTGGCATGTGTCAGTAGTGATTAATGATTCCACAACCATGATGCAAAACCTTGGAAGTTTTTTAGTCCAAGTTTTGTTTGCCTTGGTCAAAGAGTTTGTTTACCGTGCCAAACGTTCCTTTTTTTAAAATAAGATCGTATCAGTCTATGGAGTTCTTGTTCTTGAATCCCTAAATTTTAAATCCGTTAACTTGTGAGATTAAGTCTTAATTTGTGAATTTAAGACTTTGATATGATTTGCCAACATGATTTAGCCTAATGAAAAATGGTCTTGACTTGCAGACTAGTGGTCTTAGAATTGAATCCCCATGGCATCATAGTAGTGTGCGTGTGAGAAGCTCCCTTCCCTCTATAGTTTAGACTATCTTTTGTACTAAAGAAAAAAAAAATGACTTTGATTTGATTCAGATTGTCTTAGTTTTGATTTAGCTTTATTTGACTTGAGATTAAATCAAGAACATTGCTTGGCTCCTTACATATTAAGAAGTCATTCCTACTTACATGTGTGGGAGCAAATAATCACACACAAATAATTAAACACCACATGTATCCGAATATACTTGTTTGGACCAATGACCCCTAGTGAAATGGGCAGGATAACCAGAAGCACATCCCATCACTCACTAATGAGAGGATGAGTGGCGTAATTGCCTCGAATTGGCATAAGTCAATTCCTCTGCCATAATTGATAAGAGCGTGGGTCCACTAGAAAACCCACGCGCTCATTAGGCCCAATAGGGCCTTTAAACATCTCGGGCCTTGCTAGGTCGCAGAACCCTAGCTTGGGCCCAAGAACTGGGTAGGCTTAAGATAAGCCTTACCTGGGCTTCACATAACACGCCTAAGTAGGACCAATCTTTGGACAGCACACCTACAAAACAGATCAGCAGGGATCTCTAAGATCTTCCTAATTATTGCAACAACAATAATCTAGGAGACTATGCCCACAAATTTTGGGCAAATATCTCACACTTCTTAAGCCAAACGATTAATTGACTGGACATGTGAAATGACCGGTCATAACCCAAGTAACGACCATACAAAGCCTCTTAAGAAGACAAGTCAGCCACCAACGGGCCATATAAAACCCAATCTCCACCGTGAGAGGAGGTAACATTCATCAGCCTAAGAAACCCTATTTCTTCTAACCTTGGAACTGACTTTGGCATTAAAGATGCACCTAGGATTTCAAAATGAGGAGGGCTAGATTTACCTTATGGGTGAATTGTTAGTTTTGAACATGACTAAACCTTAAAACTTATATACTAACTATAAGAAGAAAAAAAAAAATTTTAATTGACCTAGGATGAAAAATATATATATATATTGTCATGGGCCATAAGCTAGGTCCCTCCGTGTTTCGAATCAGAGACTTTTTGACTCACACCACACCGATGCGTACAAAGACTCACAATACTTCATTCTTCCTTAAATTTCAAGGGCAGTGAAGTCTTTTCCAAAAGTAGACAAAACCATTCTCCAGAACTTACAAATCACAGTATGAAAAAAATATATAAATTTACTTTATTAAAAATACAAAAAGACATTATTTTTGCAAACATGTTAAACTGTGCTATATATCCTCTTACATGTAAGAAGCAAGTAATATTTTCCTCTTCAATCAAATCTCGTGATAGCCAATTCGCATTCACTCTATTTTCTTGATCCCTAATCACATATCATGTGTTTTTTGTGTCTTGATAAAATAAAAAATTTTGCATTGACCAAAAAAATTTTGATGTCTACAAAATGTACATGGGAAAATACACAGGGCAATTATTTATTAGCATCAAGTATAGCTGTATATCTGGCTGAAAAATCAAAAAGGAAAATAAATGAAAGAATCAAAGTACTTTGATCCCTTAACAATCCATGCATGCTATAAATCAATTACAGGTGATGTGTATGTGTGTGCCAGATAGCTTTATGATAAAAGAAGTACGTTTGATGGGAATATTTTTTTCACCATTTTAATTCAAGGTGTGTGATTATTATTTTTCTTAATATTTGATATATATTCGTAAACATAACTACGGTTTCATAAATACAAAACAAAAAGTTATAATTATGCTCATAAACACGTGTCAAGTGTTAAAAATGATGAGGATACACATTTAGTTAAAGTAGTGAGAAAAACTATTTCCCTGTTTGATGACTATAACCCTGATGTACCTGCAAGATATGTCTCCATTAAACAAATGCTAACCAACCAATTGAAGGCAGATCTTAGCTGCTTTTGATCCTCAAAGTATACGTACAAGACAACTTTGTTTGAGAGGCCCCAATGACTAAAGGGAAAAGAGCAAAAGGCAAAAATAATCTTGACCCCATAATGACTTTTAAAAAGAAACAAAAATGCTATCAAAATTAAATAAAACACGATGAAACAAAAATCTTCTTTTGGACTATACCTAAGGCTATAGCTTCTCTTTTTCTCATGATCATTATCCATGACATATGCCTGCTTTTTTTAATAACCATTTTCTGGTGCTAAAGTTTTCTTGCTTTAATGTTATAGATTCTCCATGTTGTAGGTATATGATATCATTGTACTGGGAATATAGAGAAAAACTTCATGGAGAAGAAAGAGAGCATACTTCAACATAACACACAAATATTTTGGGAGGGAGAGAAGTCTAGGATTTTTTACTATGTACTTAAAGGACACAAGGAAAAGTTATGTTTGATGTTCATGCCTATCAAATCACATAGACGGGTATTATCTCATGTTCTGAGAATGGATATATAAAAACTCATGTATTCAAATTCTCAAGTTAGTCTCTGCTAAAATATGAAAATTATAAGAGAATATTTATTTGTGGGAATTTTCTGTGTATTTTTCTCTTTGTAGGAGGTCATATTTATAATACAACAAAACCTGAATGGGCAAATAAATAATAAATTCCTAAATCCATTTACAATAGAAAATCAGGAATTAAAGTAAATCAATTACAATTATAATAGGAATTCTTGGTGTGTAAGGAAAGTAAGTCAATATCCACAAGTCACGCCAACACTCCCCCTCACGTTGGTGCATAGATGTCGTCAATGCCCAACTGATCCAGTGAATTATGAAACGCTTTACTGGAAATTGCTTTTGTCAAAATATCCGCCAATTGATCCTCGGATTTCACAAAAGGAAACTGAAATACTTTAGCCTCAAGCTTCTGTTTGATGAAGTGTCGGTCCACCTCAACATGTTTAGTACGATCATGCTGAACCGGATTATGTGCAATGGCTATAGCAGCCTTGTTGTCACAAAAGAAATTCATTGTGGATTTAGGTTTATACCCAATTTCAGTAAGCAACTTTCTTAACCAAAGAAGTTCACAAATCCCTTTAGTCATGCCTCTGAACTCGGCTTCTGCACTGGATAAAGCTACTACATTTTGTTTCTTGCACCTCCATGTCACCAAATTACCTCCCACGAATGTGAAGTAACCCGATGTGGATTTTCTATCTGTTACATTACCTGCCCAATCTGCATCTGAATAACCATCAATATTTAGATGACCATGCTTTGAGAACATAAGTCCTTTTCCAGGTGCAGACTTCAAATATCTAAGTATCCGAAGAACTGCATTCATGTGGTCTTCACTTTGAGAGTGCATAAATTGACTGAAAAATCACCGCATAAGCAATGTCTGGTCGAGTATGTAACAAATAGATCAATCTAACCACTAACCTTTGGTATCTTTCTTTGTTAGTTGGAACTTGATCCGAATATTCTCCAAGATGATGATTCTGAACAATAGGAGTGTCCGCAGGTTTGCAATCTAGCATTCCTGTGTATGTCAACAAGTCCAAGACATATTTCCTTTGAGAGAGAAATATGCCTTGCTGCGATCGAGCCACTCAATTCCCAAGAAATACTTGAGTCCACCTAGATCCTTCATCTCAAACTCAGTAGCCATATAGTCTTGTAGCTGTGATATTTCATGTTTATCATTCCCAGTAATAATCATATCATCAACATAGATTATTAATGCTGTTACCTTCCCTTTTCGATGTTTCAAGAACAGAGTATGATCTAAGTTGCACTGTTTGAAACCATTGTTCTTCATTGCCATGGTGAACCGTCCAAACCATGCACGTGGTGACTGTTTCAATCCATACAATGCTTTTCGTAACCTGCAAACTGTTCCAGTCTGAGCAGTATTATATCCAGAAGGAATGTCCATGTACACCTCCTCCGTGAGTTCGCCATGTAGAAAAGCATTCTTTACATCAAACTGGTGTAGTGGCCAATCCAAATTAGCTGCAAGGGACAATAAGACTCTGACGGTGTTTAACTTTGCAACTGGTGCAAAAGTTTCTTCATAGTCTATACCATAGGTCTGTGTGTACCCTTTTGCCACAAGTCTTGCCTTGTATTGCTCGATAGATCCATCTGCATTGTGTTTTATAGTAAACACCCATCTACATCCGATAGTCTTTTTTCCTCGTGTTATAGTCTCCAATGTCCAAGTCCGATTTTTCTCAAGAGCTTTCATCTCCTCTTTTATAGCTTGAACCCACTTAGGATCTTTCAATGCTTCAGAGACCTTGGTTGGAATATGGATAGCAGACAACTGATGCACAAAAGCCTTGAGTGGTTCAAACAGCTTCTTAGTGGATACATGATTTGCAATTGGATACTTGAATCTCTTGCCAATATCAGGTGAATAACGGTTTGGTGGCTTCCCACGATTTTGCCTGAAAGGTAATTAATATTCAATAGTTTTATCCTCTAAATGCACAAGTCTAGGAGTATTTACCTCAAAGATATTCTCAGGAGATTGGTCCATTGGTACTGTTGAAGGAGAGGGGAGGTCTTCATTTTGTTGTTCTGAGTTGTCTATAAGAGTATGACTCGAATCAAAAACATCTTCGCAAGGGTTAGGCGATCGATCGTTGTTTGGTAGAGAGCATTTGCACGTGCCAGACTCGAGACAATTGATTGTTATTGTTTCTTGGCCGAGAGCAATCTTCGTGCATAGATGAATATCCTCGTTTTCCAAGCTGCTCCAATTGAGCTCTTCACTCGGTATCTCCCCCTGAAGAGTATAATTGGATGCTGGGTCATAGAAGAACATATCTGATTCCAGAAATGTGACATCCAAAGTGACATAGGTTCGCCGGGTAGGAAGGTGTTAACATCGGTAGCCTTTCTGATGAGTGGCATAATCCAAAAAAACACAACGAAGTGCACATGGATCAAGTTTGCTTCGTTGATTTTTGTGGAGATGAACGAATGCCACACATCCAAAAATTCAAGGGGTAAGCACCAAAACAGAGGGCAGAGGCCCGTGTTGCGTGAGCACTTGTAATGGAGTTTTGAAGTTCAAGACCCCAGATGGCATGCGGTTGATAAGGTGGACAGCAGTGACGACAGCATCATCCCAGTGATGACGAGGAACATGGCCACCAATGAGAAGAGCACGGGTTGTTTCAAGGAGATGACGATTCTTCCGTTCGGCAACACCATTTTGTTGTGATGTTTGGGGGCAAGTTGTCTCATGAATAATGTCATGTGTCGTGAAGTAAGTCTGTAAATCATGATTAACAAATTCTCCACCATTGTCAGAGCGAAGAATCTGTATTCGAGCAATTGAACTGTGTTTCCATCTGTTTGTAAAAGGATTGGAACAGGAAAAATACTTCATTCTTATTTTTCATCAAATAAAGCCATTGCATCCGTGTACAATCATCTATGAATGTGACAAACCAATGAATACTAGAATGAGTAGAAATAGGTGAGGGTCCCCAAACATCAGAATGAATTAAAGCAAAAGGAATAGTACTTTTATTCATATTTAAAGATATGATGCTCTATGACTCTTGGCTAGAATGCAAGTGTTACATTTAAAATCTGAGTCCTTAAATACAGAAAACAACTCGGGCAATAAGTGTCTCATCTAACCAAAAGATGGATGTCCCAAACGTCGATGCCAGAGCTAAATTTGTCGGTGCTTGTCATCAGACGGATGCTTTACACTATTGGCATGTCCCATACTGAAGTCATCCACAGAGTACAGCCCCCCTCTTTTAGTACCATGCCCAATGATCTCCTTGGTGAGAATATCCTGTAGTAAACAAAAATTGGGATAAATTAGTGCACAACAATTTAGTTGTTCAGTTGCTTGACTCACAGACATTAATTTGTTGGACAAAGATGGAACCAGTAGAGTATTAGAAAGGGACAGAGAAGGTGAAAGGGCAACAGTGCCGTCCCCTGTCACAGGATAGGTAACTCCATTTGCATTGGCAATATTTGTGCGGCGAGGTGTAGTGGTGTGCAAAAAATCATTCGGATCAAAGGTCATATGATCAGTGGTGCTAGAATTAATTATCCAACCAGTAGTATCTCGTAGATCAGAAGTATGAAATGCATAACCACAGTTACCTGAGACATCCAGAACCGCGGACTATCAGTAGGATCTACCTGCGGGAACAAGGCTAATGGGGGTTCGGTAGAGACAAGAGCAGCACAGCAGAAATTACTAGCAGTTTCTCAGAGCTTGCGAGCGCGAAGGTCCTCCCACCAATTAGGATAACCATTCAGCTTAAAACAGGTGTCACGGGTATGTTTGGGGTTGCCACAATGCGTGCAACCACTTTCATCAGTCGGAGCCTTGGGACAGGAAGGTGGGATGGTTTTAGGAAATGGCACACCAGCAGCAGTAGCATATGACTGGATCTGAAGGTGGGCCACAGTAAATGAATTATGGGGCTGTCCGACACGAGTAGGGGGACTTGATCGAGGCGCACTCTTGGCCGCTAAGCCAGCACCAGTGGGTGCAGATGAACCCATCATCACTGCTTGTCGAACATTTTCATGGCGAACATAGGCATAAGCTTGGTCAACAGTAGGGAATGGAGTCATGTGAAGAACATCACTTCGGGCCTTATCAAGACGATCATCAAGGTCATCCAAAAATATGTAAACTCGATCTTCCTGCAGAATATCATTATAGCGCTGGATATCACTTTCATCCTCCATCATATTTGGACGACGGAAATCAATTTCTCTCCATAAGCTTTGGAGAGTATTGTAATAGGTTTCAATGGAGCCACCAGCTTGTCACATACCAGAGACTCGTCGTTTCAGATCATAAACCTGAGAGGTGTCAGTGCCATCATAGTAAGTTGTGGCAATTGCATCCCACACTGGCTTTGCAGTCGAAAAATGAATGAAATTGCCAATCAAACTCTGCTCTAGAGAATTGATGAGCCATCCCTTCACAATAAAGTTCTCGGTGCGCCAGCGAGGAAACGTTGGAGCGGTCGAAAGAGGTTGTGGAAGATCGCCATTAATATATCCCAATTTGTCTTTGCCGGAGATATACAACTCTACAACTTGGGACCATAGGGCATAGTTGGTGACATCCAACTTTATGCCAATCTGTGCAGCGGAAGCTTCACAGGTAATTGTCGTCAGAATCGTTGTATGATTCGGGTTCAAGGTCGTCGTCTGATTCGAGTTCGAGGTCGTCGTCTGAGTCGAGGTCGGGGTCGTCTTGGTAGGATCCTGATTTAGGATCAATTTCGAGGTCTGAGTCTGCATCTGCATTAGTTTAGCCACCTGGGCACTCAACTCGGCTATGATTGGTTGAGAAGGAAAGGAGGAAGCAGTGGTGCTACTGCCATGAGGATTAGAAGAGTCATCCTCCCCCATGGTGGCGGCTAGGGTTTAGAAACTAGAGTCAGCAATCCTAAGATTGCTGCTCTGATACCATGCTAAAATATAAAAACTATGAGAGAATATTTGTTTGTGGGAATTTTTTGTGTATTCTTCTCCTTGTAGGAGGTCATATTTATAATACAACAAAACCTGAATGGGCAAGTAAATAATAAATTCCTAAATCCATTTACAGTAGGAAATCAGGAATTAGAGTAAATCAATTACAATTATAATAGGAATTCTTGGTGTGTAAGTAAAGTGAGTCAATATCCACAAGTCAAGCCAACAATCCCGACCCTCATATTAGTTGAAAAAGTAGATGGCGAATGCCTGATCGAATTGATGGGGTCATGTAGAAACAAGGTTCAAGTCTACCGGTCAATATATAGTAAATTTGGCTCTCTTAGCACAAAAGAAAAGAAAAAAAAAAAACTTATCCATTTGGATATTACTTGCAAAAAAATCCAATTATAATTAGGATACATAGCTATGAGGCCAAATAACTCCACATCAAGGAAGCACCTATGTATTACTTATTTATTAGAAGGCAAAACCCACACAAACACCCTTCCAAGGAGATACCATATGCTAGCTATATAAACTTGGAAGAAATATACCACTTTCATCAAACAAATATGAAAGGGAAAAAAAAGAAACAAGACTTAACATTTTTGTTGGATTAATAATGCAAAAATTAATAGGTCAAATAATAGTATTGATAACTAATTAAAAATATATATAGCAAATGGGGTCCAATCCAATGAAAAATGGTCTTGATTTAGAGACCAGTGATCTCAGGTTCAAACTCATAGCACCTTGACTATCGCTTGTATTTAAAATATATATATGTATTAGATAAAAGGGCAAGGAATTTATGTATGTATTGTAGTTCTTTTGTGTGAAGGCTTAAGGAAAAGTGTGAGAAATTACTTTTAGATTGCATGTATCCTTTCTCTATCCAAATGCATATAAAACATTAATATACACTCATACATACATCACATATCATATATCATGTACCTTCATATATATCATCATTATATATCAAGCGACAACTTCTTCTGCAGGCAGCCTCTTTATGACCTCCAACAAATTTTCAGCACCATGCCCATGCTTCTCAATTATAGATAGTTCTGAATCCACTTCCTATAATTCCTTCCTGTGTCAGTCTTCTGTTGGGACTTTTTTTTCAGACATATGTAGCTTTTATATGATCTGCAAACATTCATTCACTCAAATCTTTAATATGGTTAATTAAGAGGTATTTAACAACCACTTCCACTTCCAAACAAATACTTTCCTCAATTTTATTTCACACAATCGTTTTGTTAATCTCATTTGCTACATGCTTAAGCCTTAATTAAGCCACCCTCATGAGACCATCAAAGAGAAAGAAGAAAAAAAAAATCTCTCTTTTGGGTTTACATGTTTAGGGCAACCTTATATGAAACACAGAAGGGGGGAAAAGTAAAAGGTTGGTTAAAAGGGATGTTGGAATGAAAGTCCTCCAATTTTGAGGTCATACCCTCATTTGAAAGATATATATATATCCTCTTTGTTACACTTGTATACATAATGCAATGGCTTAACAAAAATGAGCCTTTTACAAAAGGGTGCAGTTAAGATGATTATAAAAGCACCTACATGTTTTGGTTTCCTTTTCGTCCTTCAGTGGGTTGAACACCTTTCTCTCTTTTGCTTTTGGTAAATGTCCTTTTATCTCCTTCTTTCCTATACCCTTTTCCCTGATGTAACTTTGGGAAATCCAATCAAAACCTCACCTTTCTCTACATTAGTAGGAAAGAGGACTAAACAAACAGCTTTACCTTCAATTAGTTTCTTTCTCATTTTTTGTATCCCTTTGCATGACATGTTTGGATTCAATATTCTCTAATCCATTTGAATGACATTGTAGAAGGAGAAATTCAAGCCATCATCTATATGAGTTTGGCTTTGGATTTATATTTTTTGACGATATTAATTATGCGCATCGTCTGGTTACAGATTTCTATTTAATTATCGTTCTAAAAAACTATGTACTAAACCTTATATGTTTGTCCTTCAATTCATATCAAAATATTTTTTAACATAAACATAATAAGGTCCCTTGCTACGTGAAATCTCGTTTTGCAAGAGATGTGAATAACATGTCGCGTAAAATAGGGACCATCTAAGTAATTTATCATAAAAAAATAATATTTAAAATTGAAGTGTAAAAAGAGCCTTAGACCACTCAATTTAGATGGGTTGTGAACTTATGAGATTCTCTATAAAGGGTTCAGAAATTGGCGCATTCTATTGCCTTATTTGGGCCGTCAGTTTGGGCACTGGGAGCATTTCTACTATGCAAAATCATGTTACTGGTCAAAATCATTCTCTTCTAAAATTCAGTTATACTGATTGTCATATAGAACACACATGGGTTGTGGGGAAAACACATTAATGAGAGAGAGAGAGAGAGAGAGAGGATGACAAAAATGGGACTATGGCCTGCCCCTTTACGTGGTATATTTAACGTTATAATTGAATTGGCTGGAAGGAAAGTGAACCACAAACAAGAGCTAGCATTAGGACCTTACATGTTAAATCCTTCAATGAAGCAAGATTTATTATCCAGTGGGAAGTTCAACTCTATGTTTTTATTGTAGTTGCGTGATCTGGGAGATGACATAGATCCATTATTTTGGATCTTTCATATGCTCTGATTGTAGTTGAGTGATCTGGGAGATGACAGTGACCAAAGAACAAAAATTGAAATTCATCAGAAAATGGGAAAAATATCTGAACTCAATAACCCTTTTTAAATTCACCAATAGGTGTTAGTTGGATTAGCTCAAGAGTGATCCTGAGTTCAAACCTCATGGTACCGGTATGTGTGAATTTCACCCATTCTCCTTCCTATCTTTGGTCAAAAAAAGTAAAATTAATAACACTTCTTAAATTCCTTAAATATAAATTTTTAATCCATCCCAACGCATAAGGCTTAGCCTGACCAATCTAGGCCCACTTTTGAAATATCATTTGTTTGTATATAAGATACATTGCTCTCAACAAAGTATATAAGATACATTATAGTTTGTCTACGATACACATATATGAGAATTTTCTATAATACAATTAGTATATTTGGAAATATAAAAAATGGATTTTCACATGGCAAGGCCAACAAAGCCCTGCCCAGCCCGTGATAGTGGGCTTGGGCTAAGGTTGAAATATGTATGCTAAAATGACCCTTGAACTCAAATCGAACCCAACGTTTGAGGGTTGGGAAAAGCTTGCTCCTTTGTTTCCACATTCTATCAACCCCATCAAACCCCATCGGCGCCACCCTCACCACCATCGAGTCATTCTATAGCCCTTAGGTGAGGTCTTATCTTTTAACTGTTGAATCAGGCTAACCAATTTGATCCAACAACTAACTAATTTGATATAATGATTAAAAGATAGGGCCTCACCGAAAGACCATATTAAGGCCCTCATTATAGATTTCTTGCACCACCATCCCCCTCAACCTAGTTCTTCAATCTACCAATCTCTTCCGATTGGGCCACACTCTCCTTCACCATAAGCACACTCCTACCCAATGAACACTAACTTTTATAATCCAACAAGAATTCTATAGTTCTTCAATCTACCAATCTCTTCCGATTGGGCCCTCATTAATCCACCCGCTAATAACATGGCAAAACAAAAGTTTCTGTTTGGTTTAACCAAAGTATTCAAAACCAACCTTTTTCATTTTCATCTTCCAAGTATTGACAGAGAGGAAACGGCCAAAGAGAAAATTCCAGGAACTCATGATTTTTCACCCCAAAAATAATATTTCCAGGAACTCCAGCCTCTTACCATGAACACGTGTAGCAAACCCAGAGGCTCTGTTGTGAAGGATCTCATGAGCCACAAAAGAAAAGATTTCTATGGACCCCATCAGAATCCCAACAACGTATAACGGTCAACAATATTCAGCTTCTTCCTCATTTGCCTCTTCTTCATTTTGTCCATAAAAAATACGGACAAAAAAAAGAAGAAGAAGAAGAAGAAATGGAGCCTCTTTGCCCAAACTTGGATCTCAAGCCCACACCTTTCTCACCAATTTCACCAAGATTCTCAAAACCCAATTCTCTGTCAGTGCATTCACATCGGTTTTCATGCTCGGATCGGCGTGTGACCAAGAAATGGAGGGTGCCAATTGTGCCCAGTTGGTTCAAGGCTGCTAGTAATGTAAGGGCTGATGAAGCTCAGGTTTGTGGTCAGGAGCTGATGAGGTCAGTTGGAAAAGGCTTGCTTGCATTGGCTGCTGCCGCTGCTGCAAATTATTCCATCTTTTGTGATTCTCCGGCTATGGCAGAGTCGCTTACTGTTGCTTTTCCGGTTTCACGCACCACTGAGGTGATAGATTTTGTTTCCTGTTTGATTGAGTGTTGTTGGGTTGTGTCATTTGTGTCCATCCAATATTATAAGTAAAAATACACTCTAGAAGATTTCACACACTTTTAAGAAATGGAAAAGAAAAACAGAGCATTTTGTAGAGTATGAATTAAACATATTTTCGTGTTTGACATTAACGTGACCTGTTTATTATTCGTATTAGTATGTGCCAATTGTCTTATGTTTGGGTTCTTGAGGTAACAAAATTGCCACCCTCGATTCTATTCTCTTGCTGTTGTTTCTTTCTTCTTCTTCTTCGTCTTTTGTTTTGTGTGTATGTGTGTGTTGTTTTGATATATAATTTGTGTTTGATTGAGTGACTGTAATGAGTTTTGCTAATTTCATTAGATTTCTTTTACCAATTTTTTTCTGTGTGTTACTACTTTTGCCAATAGATCACAACACAGTTAATACTCAGTTGGCTGTACTTGGATCACAAATTGATGACAGTTACTAAGTAGATAATTATTATTTTTCCAGGTGAATTCTGTTCAGAGAACTCTTGTGGAGACTTGGGGTTTGATTAGGGAAACTTTCGTAGACCCAACTTTTAATCATCAAGGTATTTGGTTACTTCATCCTTCTTTTATCGTTGTTAACTGACCGAGGAATGCACACCAACGGTTGCATTTGAAGATCATTTATACTCCAAATAATGTTCAATATCTAATTGTGTGGTTCTTTCCTGAAATGAAACAGCTATAATATTTGGAAAACTGTGTTCTTTAGTGTTGAAGACGATAATTCTTTTTCTGCAGATTGGGATCTTAAGTTGCAGCAAACAATGGTAGAAATGTTTCCCCTGAGGTCAGCTGATGCAGCATATATGAAAATCAGTGGAATGCTTTCTACTCTCGGTGATCCCTTCACACGGATTATCAGTCCCAAGGTCTTTCAATTCATTCCAGTCTCTGCTATGTCAATTCCATGTTAATTTAAGACAATTGCAATGCATATTTGATTAACAAATTGAGTTGAACTGTGATATGTCCACTTATGGCTATCATGACTGTTTAACTGTGAATCTGTGATATGTCAAACTTATATAAAAAGTAATTACAGCTATCAAGCTAATTACGTTTTTCACTCACAGGAATATCAAAGTTTTCGAATTGGAAGCAATGGAAATCTACAAGGGGTTGGCCTTTTCATAAGTACTGAACCAAGAACAGGCCATTTGGTTAGTGATGCCAAATAATCTTTTGATATTTCCAATCTTTTCGTAAATAAGCATACGGAAAATTGATATATGTTGTTCCTAGGATATGTACAAGTCATTTGACCTTGTGCTTGAAATATGTTAATAAACCAATATATGGTGGTTCTACAAAACCTACAAAAATTTATTGCAATTTGTCTCTTGTATTTTTTCTAAGCTAATTAGCCGTTCATTCGTTATATGGTGTTTTTACTAATTTAGCTGTTCATATAGTTGCCAATTATAAATCTTATCGCCTTAAGTGCATTATCCAAGTTTGGCTTATGTTATTTCCAGCATTTCGGAATGTGAAATGAGGAACTGTGCCTTTATGACTGACCCGGTGATTATATTAGAATAAAAACGTCAACTTTCCTCTGTATATCAAGCAACCAATCTGTTTCATTATAAAATTTTCCGTTATTATTTTTGAAAGAAGTTGTGCTAATGGATGAGCTCTTGATATGCTAATTTAGATTTTGTGAGCTGTGTTCTGATGTAGGAGAAAGAGATGCATTAATATGCTAATTTACCACATGTAAAATTTATTTTTATTGGACATTGCAGGTGGTGTTGTCTTGTGTAGAGGGTAGCCCGGCTGCTCGTGCTGGTATACATGAAGGAGATGAGTTGGTTGAAATTAATGGTAAATCAAGATTCAAACATTTGGCATTTCTTTCTGTGATGCTGAAAATGGAAAAATCCTACTTAAAATCTTTTTGGTGGTTGAATCCTAATAGTGGGACATGGTTGACAATGTTTTGATTCAAACCATCAAAATTATTTCAATCTGTTGTGGATTAATCTGGCTCAAGCGAAATCATATTCTTCATTTATAAACCTAATGCTGCCATCAGACTACAGATACTTGAGATTGTCTACATTCCATTTCTCAAATTATAAATTGGGTCTGCCCCTTATCAGGAACAATGAAAATGCTCTAACGAGATTATCAAGATCCAGTGTCAAGTACTAATACACTCGGATTCCCAGTAGTATTTCTATGCAAGATGCTCCTGAATCAAGAAATGTATTCCAAAATTCCAACTTTTTCAATGTCTTCTGTTTACATTTAAACTGGCTTGTCATTATTTCAATACACTTTATGAGTTCAGGAGAGAATCTTGATGGTGTTGACACTGAAGTAGCAGTTCAGAAACTTAGAGGTCGAGTTGGAACAACTGTTACAGTAAAAGTTCAGAGTGTAATCATCAACTCTCTTTTTTTTTTTTTCCAAGTTTCAGCGGAAATTAGTGATTGTGATCCTGTAGAGTGTGGCCAGCAGTTGCAAATGGCTTCAGCTAACTAATTTTACGTTTTCTGTTATGCAGAGCAATGATTTGGGAAGTGATTCTAGTATACAAGAGGTACTAGGCCATCTATTATTTTGGTTTTCTTATAGTTTCATTCATTTTCAAATGCACTCTTTGTGATCCCTCATGCATCTTCAAAGTTTTTAAATTAACAGCATCAAGCAGAAGCATGCATTTAATTTCACAATTATTTTAGTTAATTGATCTGAAAAATGACTCGTCTGCTTGAAGGTGAAACTACCTCGTGAGTACATTAAGCTTTCCCCAATTTCAACTGCTACCATCCCTCATAGAACTCCAGATGGACGTCTTACCAAAACGGGTTATGTGAAGCTGTCAGCCTTCTCTCAGGTACTTCACTTTTTCTCTTGGCAATGCAGAAAATAAAATTTCCTAATTTATAACAATATTTGGTTGAAAGTACTTTGTATATTCTGAAAAGTCTTCCACCCCTTCTGACAGACAGCTGCAGCTGATATGGAAAATGCTATTAATGAAATGAAGAGTCAGGGTGTACACTCATACATACTGGATTTACGCAACAATCCGGTAACTTTTTCATTCTCGTTTACATGAAATGAAATCTTCTGATAGTTCATTTTCCTGCTTTGGATTTATGATTATTCAGCATGTTTATCTTCTTCTTCTAATTAAATTCTTCAGGGGGGACTGGTAAAAGCAGGACTTGATGTTGCCCAAATTTGGCTAGATGGGGATGAAACTCTAGTGAACACAATTGATCGGGAAGGGAATTTGCTGCCTATCAACATGGTCAATGGGCATGCTATAACACATGATCCACTTGTTGTGCTTGTAAGTTTTGAACTTTATATGTGAAGTTACGTGCTTTACATCAGAAAAGTATGCAGTTTTGTAAAAGTTGCATATACATTTATTTTCTTAAAACTGGTGCAGTGCTGTCTAAAATCATGCCAAACGCATTCTTGTTAATTTTGCTAGATATAAAGATTTTATTTAGAAATTCCAATGCAAGTGGCAATGCATGATGTCCAACTTTGATTTAGTTATGTTCTGATTTAGTTATGTTCTCTCATGCAAATTGATATGTGTGCAGACTGTCTAAAGTTGTCACACAAATAGTTGCTTCTTCTTTCATCTTCATAATCACAATGGATTCAAAATCTCTACTATTTCAAACAGGTTAATGAGGGCAGCGCAAGTGCAAGTGAGATATTGGCAGGGGCACTACATGACAATCGCCGAGCTACTCTTGTTGGGCACAGAACCTTTGGGAAAGGAAAAATTCAGGTATGAAAATTTTTGTGTGTAGTTAATTGCATCAACCAGAAATTTTGTTAACTCAAACTCTACTTGACTGTTACAAAATGCTTAAGCTCCATTTCCAAATTACGAACTTCATGGATTGCTGTGATGTCCTTCTCTGCAAGCACCATACCTCCTCTTGTTTTCTCCTTTCACTGAATTTAAATTACATGTAATTTGTAATCTCACCTTTGATTTCCACTGCTACACTTAATTCTAAATTTATCAGGGTCAAAGAATCTGTCATGGTGTCTATTCTACATCTTTATTAAGTCTCAAACTAATGGCTATGTTGCTGCTTGTTTCCCTAATGCTCCTTGCTACAGAGTGTCACAGAGCTGCATGATGGATCAGCGTTATTTGTCACAGTGGCCAAGTATTTATCGCCGGCGCTTCACGACATAGACCAGGTTGGCATTGCTCCTGATGTGCAATGCACAACAGAAATGCTCAATTCTTCCAAGGAATCGACGTCGAAGGAGAAGAGCTCAGTCTCATCTTTAGAAGCAGATTCTTGTGTGTTGGTAGCTGAACATGAATTGGACATCCAGGAGTCCAAAGGCACTGCGTCTTGAAGACAGGATCATACACTTTAAATTTGTATAGCGTAGAAATAGAAGATATACACGTGAAAAAGAATATGAAATAGCACAGGGCCTGCTTATACTTTTGTGTTTGTACATCTTGTGCAAGTAAGAAGTAGGTTATAGTGTATTCCTGATCAATTGAAAAATCAATTGAAACTTTTGGGTTTTACCAGATCGATCAATTTCCTACCAATTTATTTTTAGACTTTGTCAAGTTGGTGACCACTTTTCCTAAGTCAGAAATCTGAAAACCGGAATCAAAATGGTTGCTATTGAAAGTTTTGGATGTAGGGTTTGTGGTCCTCTAATCTGAATTCCAAATTGATCAGGTTCGAGGTTTTCTTTAACTTAAACAAGACAAGTAGCGTTTGATGTTAACACAAATGGAAAGGGAAACGTAGAACCGAGTTAGAATAAGGATAGGTTAAGAGTTCAATCTCTTCCAATATAAGAAAAGTAAAACACTTAAACTCAACATTGCGAATCATAGTCCTATTTTAATTTAAAGTAGGATTGGATGTAGGCAGGTTTAAGTTGAACCATCCAAAAACACCCAAAAATAAAATTTAAAAAACGAACACAAAACACAAATATTGGTGTTGTAGCTGGCCAAAAAGAAAAATTAGGACTTGGACAGCTCGGAGTTAGATAGCCACTTTTACTCAACACTCAATACTTTGAGGCTGGCTGGCTGGCTGGCTGTGATTGGTTGGCTTTTTATAGGTCGGCTGGCATGGAGGACCATACCAAACCTCATGTGATAGGACAATTATTTGGTTGATTATTCTCCTTACAAAATTGGTAGTTTCATGATTTCTTTCTTTCTTAAGGTGGACAGTGGGTAGCCACAAATCAATTTGGTTTGATTTATTATGATTATTTGCTTCTATATATGGGATGGGAGGAATGTGCAGCGTGTGGACCCCACAACAATGAGAAGTGTGACAACGTTCAAATGGATGGCAACGTCTATCAACAGCTCTTTTCTTCTGGGGTTAGTTTGATTTTGGTTTGGCTTCACGACACACATGCTGATATTAAACATTCTTCAATTTTACGTTGTTTCATTGGCCAACTCGTGTCGGTGCCTCTCTTAGCACTTTCATTAGTGACTAAGAGAGGAGGTCACTAATTATATATTTGAATGTTAGTGACCAATATTGAAGGTGTACACATGCATTTTCAATTTGTTGAACTTTTTATATCCTAACAAAAAAGTTAATAGTTTTCTTAGATACAATTAATAGTTTTTTTTTTTCTTTCTCTTATCTATTCCAACTACATAATTGTATCAATAGTTAGAGCATTTTTAATGAAGTTGTATAAGCAGGTGTATGTAAAATGTACATTTTTTATTGTCGGAATCACCTGTAATAGACAGGTGTAAATGATTGTAAATATGCATCACAGTCGTGGAGATGCAAAATGAGATACACAATTGTAATTTTTTTTATTTTTTTTACATCTTTTTTATGCGGAACCCACACGAAAAATAAGTTTCAAGTAGTTTCGGGAAAGAAGAAATAATCAGTATATCTTTTTATTGAATCCGGGCAAACCAATTAATGAATCAAAAGATCCAACAAAATCAATCCTTCCAAGAAAACCCAACTACATACACCAACTGTACTAATAATCAAATAACAAATTTCCATGAATCTGAAATCTTTCAGCCAAACCAATATATAAAACCCAAGCTTGGCATCTCCTAAAATTAATTCAGGTAGCGTTTGAACAAGGCGCAAAATGAGACCAGAAGCGATGCTCCGACAACTACGCTGTTCACAGGCAAAGAGTAAGCCGCTCCAGCATCCATCGGGGACGGCGCCGGGGCGCTCTCCTGAGCCGACACCATCGCAGCCAAGACCAGCATCTGGACGAAGAAGAAGGCTCCGGAGATGCTAACTTGCGCCATTGGTGACTTGAACTCGGTAAATGATTTTTTCTAAAGTAATGTAGGAGGCTTTGAGTTGAGAGTGTTTATGCGTTGTGAGAAAAATGGAGGAGCAGAGTGTTTCTTTATATACTGGAAGATGGAGCGGCGTGTGGACCCCACAATATGAGAACGTTCAAATGGATGCTGGCAACGTCCATTAACAGCTAGTGTGCGTGTTCACCCACTTCGACAACGCTGCTGGTGACTAGTGTGGCGTGTGAAAGTTCGTTTCGTCGTCAGTCGGCGCCGTATATGATTTTCACGCGCTAATTTTTTTTTAATATTGTGGTAACTTATTTCTACTTATGCAAGTATTTTTTGAATGTTACGAATAACGGTTGTTAAAAAAAACATGAATGTTGACATAAACTTCTATATATGATTCATTTATATCTTATATTTTGTAAATATCATGCCCCCATTATACGAATAAACTGGATTATCTCTCCTCGTATTTGTGGAGGGATTTTCTCCCTAGTCGATTTTGTGTTAGGTTTTTGCTTTCCTTGTGTTTTGCAAGGTTTGTCTCACCTCTAGTTGTTCTAGGGTCTTACTACTAGACTACCAACCTTTTGGGTTGGATTTTTGTAGATTTGTGCAGATCTATCTTTTTATGGCATTTGTTGTGTGTACTTGTATATTTGAGGTTGATGAAGTGAATCCTCATAAGATTTATGTGTTAAGGAGTGAAGCTGTTTTATTTTGTAAATTTACTATGAATTGGCGCTTTAAATTTATGACTGTTTGGGAGACGATGTGGCCATGTGTTACAATTACTAGAAAGACAATAATCAAATATTAGCCATAAAAAATTATTGTTTAGCTGTTACCTACAATAATTAGTTTTATATTTATTATATTTAAATAAAATGTCATCAAATTATTAAAATGTGAGAGAATAAGTCACAAATAATAGTGCGGAGTAGACAAAATCATTAATCAACCATCAACTTGTCACCAATACCAATTTGGTTACTTTAAAAAAGGTGGCCTTTGCATTTTTCTTTCTTTTTTTATAATGACAACTCTTATATATTTAGCTTTATTACAATGCCCCTGGAGTATATACTGAAGTTCAGATTGCACTCTAAAATACAAAATGTTGTGAGCAATCAATGTAACTTTAAATTGTCTATTAATTTTAACTTATTTTTATGACGTGGCGTCGTATAGATCCACACATTATAGATGTGACATGAATACAAATTTGTACTTACGAACAAATTAACAAATTGAAAAAAGAAAGAAAACAACTTGTTTCTTTCTTTTTTTAATTATAAATTTTAGTAGTTTGTTTAATTCGCCATAGGTGCAAATTGTTGATTTTTATGAATTTTTCTTTTATATCAAGAACAATTAATAGTTCCGGTAACATTTGGGTATGATTTGTGCAACATTGCAATACAAATTAGTGACAAATTTGTTTCGGGAAAAAAAAAATCACTTTTTATTACAATGTAAAGAATCAAATATCCAACAAAATCAACCCCTTAACAAAATCCGCATACACATTATCCCCAAAAACCAATGCATAACAAATTTCCAATGAATCCAAGCTTGCCGTATCTCATTCTGAACAAATTAATTCAAGTAGTGCTTGAACAAGGCAAAAACTGAGACCATAAGCGACGCTCCAACAGCTGCGCCGTTTACAGGCAAAGAGTAAGCCGCCCCGGCATCCATCTGTGCCGGTGCCGGTGCCGGCGCACTCTCCTGCGCCGAAACCGTTGCCGCCAAGACGACCAAGACCAGCATTTGGACGAAGAAGAAGGCCCTGGACATGCTGATTTGTGCCATTGCTAAGAAAGTTATGAAGTTTTTGGTGGAGAAGCTTTGACTTGGATGTGAGGTTTTGTTTTTCTTTGTGTTTTGGGGTTTTGAGTTGTTTTAGGGTTGGGGAGTGAGGGGTCGGGTTTATATAGGGGGGTCGAGGGGCGTGTGGAGCCCACAGCGACAACGTTCAAATGGATGGCATTTGCCCCACACCTTTTAATGAAAATGTTGTCGATAAATTTACTCTTCTGCAAACGACCTCTAAGGAACCAAGTAAATGAAAAAGAAAGTAATTATACCATATCCACCAACCACTCTATATCCATCTTAAAATTATCATCTCTCATATTCAATTCTCTGATTGTTTGCTTTTCGACAATAGATAAGAAAATTGTTGTTTTGGAGTAAACTTCCCTAGTGAAATAGGTAAGAAAAACAGTCACCTTTCATCATGTTTTCACAATTTTTCATGCACAATATTACTTAATCTCAAAATTATGAATTAGACGTACGAAACCTAAACGAAATGCATGAATAATCAAATAGTGGCCTAGATTGATGGCACCGCCACACTATCACCATTAACACATCTACCAACCACCACCACATATTTATAGATGAAAATTAAGTTATGTGTTTTAGTGGCAGTTCTAGAATTTGAAAGCCGATCGGGTAAAACTTATATATATTAAATTCTACGGTACTAATGAATTTCATTAATAAATCTAAAAAGATACACATAGTGAAGAGAGACGTAATGAGCCTTAACCTCAAATGCATCTATATCTACAAATGCAAAAACTAAAATCCAAATCAAAAGTAAAATTAAAAGAAAAAAAGAAAAAAAAATATTTCACATTTAAAAAAAAGGAGAAAACATGGGACTACATTAATTTTAAAAAAAAAACAACAACATCATGGAGCGCTTCTTGATTCCACAATTGGAGATTTCAGTTTAGCCTTCTGGATCTCATCTCTTGGGGTTTGTGTGAGACAAAAAAAAATTAATAATCATAATTTTTAATTTAATTTGAAAAGAAGGGAAAAAAAGAGAGAGAGGAGAGAAGAGAAAAGGAAAAGAAAGAACAAAGAAAGAGAGAGAGAGGAGAGAAGATAGAAGGAAAAAAACGAAGAAGAAAAAAGAGGAGAGATGAAAGAAGGAAAAGAAAGAAAAAAAAAGAGAAGGAAAATAACGAAAAGAGAGAGAGAGAGAGAGAGAGAGAGAGAGAGAGAGAGAGAGAGAGAGAGAGAAGAAGAGAAAAAAAAGGTTTGTATAGGTTTAATTTAAGTGGGCTGGACATATGTAGTGTAGGTAATATTTTTTTAATAAACATTTGGGTTGGGCATGAGCCCAGCCTGCCATAGGCTAGAACGCCCCTGATGTGTTTAATCCTATTTTCTTTTAAGATTAGTCAAACAAGAAACTTCACAAATTTTGCAACATTAACTCTTATTTTCACAAAGCAATCTTAGATTTCCTCATCCAAACGCAGTGTAATGTTGTGCATAATGTTTTCCTTACTTTCTATTAGTTCTTTAATGTTTTTTGGGATTCATTTGTGCTTATTTGAGTGTGTTTAGGTATTGTTTAGTATATTTTAGGGTTTATAGGTTTAAGATTCAAAATCTTAAACCTATTTGTTTTAGTTGTATGGGCTATATAGGCCATGCCCTTTTTTTTTAGTTGTCAATACCCATGTAGTCTCTCTCTCCCTAGCCCATGCATTTTTTTTTTTAATTTTCAAATCCATGTTCTCTCTTTTTCTTATTTTCTTCATTTCTCTCTCTCTCTCTCTCTCTCTCTCTCTCTCTTCTTTTCCTCCTTTCTCTCTTCTTCTTCCTATTTCTTTTTTTTCCCCCTTTCTCTTGTTTTTTTTTCTTTCATTTCTCCATTTTTTAATGGTCTGGATCTACTACGAATTGAGCTTTTTCCCACAGTTTCTTCTTCCTTTTTTTTTTATTTTTTTTTGTTGCTTTTCTCTTGTTTTTTTTTTCCTTTGTTTCTCTTTTTCTTCTTATGCGTTTCGCTTTTTTCTCTCACACGTGTTATAAAGTCCATTTTGGTGCGATATAGCCCTCATTGTTGAAATTTCCTACATATGTAAGGTAAATTTAGCCCATAGAGTTTTGAAATCCTGAATTCGTCCCTACTTTAATTCAAATTATTTTTATGTTGTGCAAATCTCAAGAATAATATGAAGTGAGTTTAAGTCGATAGTATTCTAGAAAAAATTTGTTTTAAATTCTTTTTGCACAAAGGAAGAGCGACAAATTAGCCTTAAAGAAGCAAATTCATTCGTGCTTTGGCTCAAAATTTTCATTTTCATCTTAGTTATTGCCTTCATATATCTTCATAATTTCCAACACAGTATGATCGCTCAATGTTTATAACGATCAATCTACACTGGCCAAGGACCTATTCTTTCAAAAGAAATATGGTGCACATTTTCCAATAAATTAAAAGGTGCATGTCCTTATTAGTGACAAGCACTTTAATCTTCAAGTTTCTTTAACCTTTGGATGTAAGTTAGGTAAATTTCTTGTTCTCTTGCCAGACATGTTATAATATCCAGAGATGTTCGTTTAAACGCAAATATAATCATTAATTTATTTTATACTAACAAACAAACAACAAAATATATAAATTTGTCATGTGTAATCAAGCCATAGATAACTTGTAGAACTTTACAATATTATTCAAATTAGGTGATGGTTAATACCAATTAACCATCAAATACAGAGAAAGTAGGATATCGCGATGGTGTTCATATGCCTCAAAATTCAAAAACAGTATATCTTTTTTCCGGATATTAAAGCATAACACTCACCTTATCATTATCATATAGTTTACATTAAAAAAAAAAACATCCCAAAACACACATAATAAGGAAAATGTGTCAAATCCAACAATGTCCATGTATCACAACAGCTCCGCTGCACATCCAAAACTCAGAACCCCACATCCATCCATCCATTCTAGCAAAAAGCAAAAGCAGCTGTAAGAGAGACCAACATAGAAGAACAGATCAACGCCACGGAAACCGGAGAAGCAAACCCGGCTCCGGTCACCGGTAACGGGGCAGGTGGTGTGGCGGTATTCTGTGCCATAGTTTTGGTCACATAAAATAATGCAGCAACCATGACCATAAGAATTCTAGCTGAAGATGTGCCAAACCGTGCCATTTCTCTGTAAAAAAAATAGGCACAGAAACTGAAAGATTTAGACAAAGGTAAAGAAAGGGAATGAGGAATTGATTAATTGAGTTTGTGTTTTTGTTGAGAGCAATGTGGTGCATGAATTTATAGGAGACTGGTTTGTATGTGACCAATTTCTTGGCCTGCCTTTTTGGACACGGCTAATGGGACCAATTAAAGCAATGGCTGGCTGGCTTCACCACAACATGGACATGGGAACTACAGACATTTCTTGATGAATGATAAGAAAGTTGGTATGCAATCACCTTCATGCACTCAATCCTTTTTGCCGTGCCTTAAATTAATTTTAGTAGAGACTTGTGAGTGCACACACACAAGTTTATTTTATATATTATCAAATCAAATCCCCTATGAATTTCAAAGAAAATGGTACCATGTATTAATACAAGTTTAGTGTTTAGTTGGGTCAGTCTTAAATCATTTTGTCCATTTTTTTTTCTTTCAAACAATCATTTTATACACTTGCAATTATTAGAATTAGTTAACGCAAGCAGCAATAAACTTGTAGCTCAAGTGATTAGTTACCATTTGCACTCGAGGTCCTGTGTTTAAATACCCCTCCCTCGATATTGATTGTATTATAAAAATAAAAATAAAAGTTAACATATAGCATATACTATGCAATGTTTTGCCATCTGTTGGTAAAGTGATGCTATCATAAAGAGCTGTGGTGATTCGTGGTGTACATCTAAAAAAGGTTAAGCTGTCCTTGTAAAAGAGCAAACTTGTGCAGAGAGATAATGAACCTAAAAATAATTTCAACCAGATGAGACTTGGAAAATAGAAAACTTGAAATTAACTAAAGCATGATTTATGATTTGGGATACGATTAGTGATTTTTCACTTTGCAAATGTTACATTATTAAAAGTGAAAGATATATGGGCTCAAGTGAATGAGCAGCCGCTTAAGGGGAAGCTCTTGGGCTTGCATTGCTAGGCCTAGACTTGTTTGTGGGTAGTTTTTGTTCAAATTAAAACTAGGATTCTGTGTTTATAAAATGCACCCTACTCTTTTGAACACCTTAAAACTAAGAATTTGTACCTGGGATGATTTGGTATTATAAAATGCTTTCTTTTTTTTTTTTATTGATATGAGATTTGATATATTTGGACATGATAAGATAACGAGTCGAAAATATGCTTGAAATAATTTCATATTATATGAAACTAATGCACGCTATATATTGAAACACGACAGGTTGCCACGTCTATGGACACACCCATTCTAAGAATTCACAGTATCCCAAAGCAAACCTTAAAATTTTGTCCCGAAAAAACTATTTGCCGAAAAGAATTTTAATTTTATTAATCTCAAAACTTGGAAAAAAGAAAAGTAAAACCTAACAAAATTGAAGAAATACAGACATGAATAAGAATATTTGTATTCTCTCTTACAATGATGATTTTGTGTTTTTTCCCCTTGAAAACACTAGGCTATTGAGATCTAATCAAGAGAAGATTGAGAATCAAAAAGTAAAAAACACCATTCAAATTCCTAATGTCATGCAAAGCCAAACACGCAAGTACGTAGCTAGCTATTCGTCAACTACAACACTTACTTGACCACAAGTGTTTCATATTCTAATAATAACCAAAATCCTCCCTATAAAATTGTTCATAATTGATTTGATCAGTACTACTACTAATCACCCTTAATCAGTTGCTTGAACCAAAGCAAAACTAGCAAAGTGTTCTCATTATTTTCATCTCAAAGCCAATCAACTCAAAGCTCACATTCATCAAACACCAACCATGGACATGAAGATCAAGATCTCCCTTGCCATCCTTCTATTTGCTGCCTTGATGAGTGTGGTCTTGGCTGATAATAAGGAAGCTCATCCCCCGAAGCACTCAGGCGGCGCACATGCCCCAAAGCACTCAGGCGGTGGCGCGCATGCCCCGAAGGGCGCAGCTTCTGCCCCAGAGGGCACAGCTTCAGTCTCAGCTGAAGCTCCTGCCGCGGCCAAGGACTCCGCTTCGGCGCCGCAAGCATCAAGCAGTACTACCCCCACTACATTGTCCCTTGTTGGCTCTTTGGCTGGTGCCTTCCTTTCATTTTTCTTTGTCTATTACTTGCAGTACTAATTAAGCTCAGAGAATAGGAGATTGTTTTTAGCTATATATGAAGGAGAATGAGGTAATGACGAGATTTTTATGTACTTGGAAGAACATGATGGTCTATATCTTTGTTTTAGATATATTCACCATTAGATAATCATGGAGTGAAGTTTGCACGACAATCACCTTTTCATTTTAGTTACATTAAGCAATTTACACTTTATTTTCTTCAAATGTTCTTTCCATTTCAGAATTATTTTATGGCTAAATGTCACTTTTGGTCCCTGTAGTTTGGCACTTCAATCACTTTTGACCATATAGTTTCAATTTCGTCAATTTTGACCCTGTAGTTTCGTATAGTATTCCTGTCAATTTCTTTGACGGTGCAAGGGGCAGTTTCGTCAACCCAAAATCCTTGAGCATAAAAGCTCATTTGAAACTCCCTTCATTTCATATTAGGGCTTCAAATCGGTCATTTGGGTTTATGGTTCTTTAAAAATTGGGATTAGTGGTAAAATTTCGAGCCCTAATATGAAATGAGGAGAATTTCATACAAGCTTTTACGCTAAAGGGTTTTGGGTTGACGAAATTACCCCTTGCATCGTTAAAAAAATTGATAAGAATACTAACATGTCCTTGAATTGCTACAAATATGAAACTACAATGGCAAAATTGACGGAACTGAAACTACAAGGTCAAAAGTGGTTGAAGTGCTAAACTACAGGGATCAAAAGTGATTTTTGGCCTTATTTTATTATATTGTATATATGTTGAAAGATTGTACAAATTAATTTAATGTTTAACGAATTTATATGGGACCTTTGCATCGATGGGTTTCAAAATTAAGTTTGATCAAGGTTGATCATTAAGTAAACTTGATACTATCGCAAGTGATATTCAATTTTGACAGTGGATGAAATAATACGTGTATCTACTTGGTGATTCTTCATCATCTTGATGAATAGTATGGGAAGTCTACTTGATTGTTTTATTTTTTTGCCAAATGTTTGGCTGGTTTTTCTCTAGTATGAAGGTCTCCTCTTTTGAAGAAGGATCGAGTATCTCTTAATATGAAGGATTCAACACTGTTAGCTTCTATTTAGCTAATGTTTTTAGCTTTTTTTGACAAATTTGTAATCTTATATGTAATCAATTAAGCTCAAGGAATTTAGGGTAGTTTAAGTTTGCATTTCAAGATGATTACAGAAATTGATATCAATCTTGTCATGGCTCAAATGGAATCAAGATTCTTGAAGGTAAAAATCATACATTAATGCATTGCATGCGTTATAGTGTTCTTATGTATGACTAGTCAAATATGCATGTACATTCATCTTTAGTTGTCATGTATATAATTTCTCTTAGCTCATCTTTAGAAATTAGGAATTGGGTATTTGCCAGAAAGTTAACATTGAAGAGCTTTCGAGGCTACAAAACAAAGATAATTTGTGCATTCATTTATAATGGGCATCCTTAGGAAAATTAGCATCTATATCACAATACTTTGTCTAGATGACTATATAGGCCAAATATTTCCAGCACAATATTTTTAATCAAGGCATGTGATTTTGCTTATGATAAGTCCAATAATTGGCTCCCAAGTGTCCTTTTGACCTACCAAAAATGCTGAGGCTGGTCTGGACTCACCAATTCTCTCATTTTATATTTTGCATATGGGTTTTGAGAGAGAGAGAGAGAGAGAGAGAGTGTGTGTGTGTGTGTGTGTGATTGTGCATAAATTAGGTTTTTCCTTTTGGAAGAAAAGTTCATGGGTCCTTTTGGGGCTTTCATTGTGTTGTGTTAGCTTTTGCTACTTGTTTAATTTTTGGCTTCCTTAAACAACATTATATTTGCTATTGTAAAATCACCATGCTCAAGCTTAATTAGTCCAGAACAGATTAGGATTGAAGAGGTCTACTATGACTATGACAAATTATGACTCAATGCAAATAAAGAGAAAAAATAAAAATCATGCATCGCATATTTCAGCTTAGTTGAGTAAATGTGATGATTAGTCATCCATTTACTACCAGCTCATTTAAAATCTCGCGTGAGATTCTCACGTGTTTCATGATTAGCCAATTGTGGTCTTCCTATCATAACGATTTCGTATGTCTTATTATTATGCCAATCATTAGTCGACATCTGATTTCCTTTTCTCACCTAGTTTTTGGGGATAAAATATATTTTTGGCTCCAGTAGCCGTCACAGACTCAGTGTAAAATTGTGTGCTTCATCGTTCTTCCTTTCTCCGAGGTCTGCATATTTTCGAAAAAAATGAGGTTTTTGAAAATCTAATTTGGTTATCTTATATCTACATCTAGTCTGTAGGTTATATCATATCATTCTAGTTAGATCAGATTCCTTGTTAGTTTCTTCAAGAGGATTGTTTCTTGAAGAAATCAACAATTTCTTTTTGAATTTATATCGGATTCATTCTCCGAGGTCTTCTTACAGCTAGAGCTGGCAAACAGGTCGTTTTTATGGGTTACGGGTCGTGTTCGGGTCAACTCATTTTCTTAACGGGTTGACACGAACATGACCCGTTAAACTAACGAGTCATAAATACTAGACCCAAACACGACCCGCACAAATTCGCGAATAACACGACACGACCCGTTATGGCTAATGGGTCGTTTTTCACCCGTTTTCACCGATTTAAAAAATAAACAATATTTTTCAAAAAATCATTAAATGAAAACACCTCAAATTAATAAAACAAAGAAAATAGGAAAGTAGAAAATGCTGAAGTTGGGATTTTGGCTCAGCATGTTTATGGGTTTAAGCCAATTCCTAGAGGATCATCAAATTCTGTAGAGATTGAAACAGATAGAGAAAATGCTGCATCACTTGCCAGAGCTGGAAACAGATTGTTCCAGATTTTAGGAGAAGAATACTCCGAAGTTCATGTTTTAAAATCAAAAGTGCTGAATGGAATCAGAAAAGCAAAATTGACATAGAATATGGATTGGAGGAGAGCATTGACTTGGATGATAATGACAAGAAGTCCCTGCTTTCCCGTCAGAAAGCAATCCTTCCAACTCACTTTGGTATTAATATAATGCATAGATAACAATTAAAACTCTCAAATGACTTGAGATTTTCATACCTTTTCGTTGGAGAAGAAGAAGAAAGGTAGTTGATGCTTGATAGTTTGGTTTGGATCTAGAGAGAAAGAGAGAGGACAGAGTGAGTGGCCGCGTGCTCGGACTCGGACAGGAGGGCTCCAATTCAAGGTAGGTTAATTTTAGAATTAAAATTACAAAAATGCCCTTACTCTTAACGGGTTAACGAGTGATTCGCGAATAATACTGATCCAACTCGTTAGCTTAACGGGTGACTAACAGGTCCACCTGTTTTCAACCCAACCCATTAAGCTCAATCTAAATGTTGTTATTTTCGTGCGAATTCGTGTTGTGTTAACGGGTCGTGTTCGATATTGCCGGCTCTACTTACAACACTTGTTCTTTCAATTTCAGTTGTATTTCAAGGTTGCTGGTTTACAAACACAGGGTTTTTGCTCTGGGTTCCTAGGTTTGTTCCAAAGGGTTGTGTTGTCCATTATGTTTTTCAAGATCGCTGGTTTACCAACATGGGGTTTTTGCAATTGTACACTTTTATCGTACCTATTATGCAAATGAAATGTACTTGTTAGCTTTTAGTAAGTGGTATAAATAGTTGTTATATATATACTGTTCATACCTTACAACTAAGTTGATTTCTATGACATTGTATTAACAATGTGCTTCTATGACATAGTATTAACAAATTTTCAGTAACAAAACATACTCTATATATAGCTGTGCACTTGAAGTTTATGATATGCAGAATGTGATTTTTACTAGAAAGATAGTTCTATAACATAGTATTAACAGTGTACTTTTATGTTTATTTTTTTGTAGAGGTATTTCTTTTTGCCTTTGCGATTGTTTCTGGTGAAACAATGGACAATTGGAGGTGATTTTTGAAAAGGATATCGGATGTCTTGCTAGTTTTTTTTTGAGTTTTTTTAATGATGGTATGAACAATGTTTTTCTATGAAATGATATTAACATTGTACTTCTATGACATAATATTAACAATGTATTTCTATGACTTGGAATTAATAATGTACTTCTATGACATGGTATTAACAATGTACTTCGAGCTCGTTGAGCTTTTTTTGTGTGTCAAATATGGGCTGGGCTTACTGGGCTTTTTTTTTTTTTTTTTTTTTTTGGGTTGAGTTTTTTGTATTGGGCTTGTTTTAAGTTAATCAATGGCAAAGATGTAATTTATAGGAACTTCAACACTCATTTTTTAGGTAGTAAATGGTTTTTGGGTATGTTTCTAAAGTGTATTCCATATAGGTTTTTTTTATATTTTAAAATAATAATAATTTCAGGTCCTATTTTAGATATATTACTAAATCTCCCTAAAAAATAATGTACCTACTTTTAAAATAATTTACTGATACAATCTAATTAAATTAGCATACCTATTTTTTTAAAATAACATATAGGTAAATTAGTATGATATTTTTGAACTAGTATACCTACAAAATATAAGTAAAATAGTACGTGAATTTTGTACTTAGTATAGCTGCAAAATATAGGTAAGTATACCTACAAATTACTATAGATACATTAGTGGGATCTTTTGTACGCAGTAAGTGTATTCTGATCTTATTTCTGTAGGTGTATTGCTATTGCTTGTATATGTAATTAATGCTTACGTCTTTTACAAATTTCATGGTTGGCATTAGTATTGATTAGGGGTGGCATTTTAGACCCAAAAACTAAAAGACCGCAAAAACCAACCGACATTTAACCGTAATCGCAGGAAATCGAATCACATTTGCGGTACGAAGAAGTTAACCGCATTTGCGGTTGCAGTTGTGGTATTTGATTTTCACAACTTGCAGTTACCGCAAACCGCGACTATAGTTTTTAAAAAATAAAAATTGCATTTTAATGTTTAATCGTAGCCGTTGTATAACAAGACCACTTATCTTGTAAGTAATTAGTTTATTTATGTTTTTTCTTATAATAAAATGTACTAAACTTATGTTGTTTTATTTGTAGATAGCATTGATGCTCAAACAACACAATGGGGTCCTTCAAATCCACTCACCACCACCAACACTTGAGTTTGTAACATTGGGGCATTGCATTTTCCTTTTAGTTTGTAACTTTAATTAACTTTGAATTGGATTTTTCCTTTGGGTTGTAAATTTAATTCATTTTGCATTGCATTTTCCTTTTGGTTTGTAACTTTAAAGGATTTGGAATTGGAATGCTTGAGAAGTTTAACTTTAATTGGAATGCTTGGAATTGTAACTTTAATTTTCTTTAGGTTGTGAATGCTTGAGAAGTTGAGGAGGTTGTGAATTTATATATGCTTGAGAAGTTGAGGTTATGAATTTATATTTTTGGGTTAAAGTATGCTTGAACTCAAAAGGCTTCAAAAAAAAGCATCAAAACTAGGCCTAAAATGTGGAAGATTGGATTTTTATGACACCAAAAAAACTTGCGGTTTTAAATCGCTACTTCACGGTAACCGACGATAAACCGCAAAAAAAGGTCGGTTTGCGGTTTCAAAAATCATCATACCGCAAATAGTTGGTCGGTTTGTGGTTTGAACAAAAATTCGCAGTTATCGAACCGCAACCACCCCTAGTATTGATTAAGTCCATTACTTTTTTTTTTTTTTTTTTTGCAATTGCTAATAATTTACATTCATTACTAATTAAGATGGTAAAAATTTAGGTTTTAATACCATATATAGTTGGATGGCATCAATTGTAAAATAGTTAAAAATAATAGGATAGCCTATTTTAAATTTGGGTTTTGGTTGGAGATTATAAAATGGGTGGGTTATTGTTTAGAATATATGAGTTATACGGGCTTTTCACCTAACATCTCTTTAAATTATAAGACTATTTGGTTATTAATTTTGTTTAAAACTTTTAGTCTTTTAAAATTACACCTCTATTGAAAAATTCTTGAATTTGTCAGTGCCTACGGCAGCAGCTCCGATTCCAGGCAAGCGCTGCCTTTGCTACCTTTCCCACTGTGGGGTCTTTTGGTGGCTCCCTTTTGTCTTCCTTTGCCTATTGCTTGCAATACTAAGCTCTTTATTACGTTGTACCGGGAAATGTGATTATGGAAATGAAGTATATGTGTACCTAGAAAGAAAAATCATGGACTGTATCTTTATTTTGGATTCAATCACACCAATCACCCTTGACGGTATCTTTATTTTGCTTTTCATAATATTTCTTGCTTTTACTCTTTATTAATAGATTCAGCTGGCTGGTGGAATTTAGACTTACTTTCTGCAGTTTTTTTTGGAAAGAAGAGGTTGTTGCTATTCTGTCAATTCCTTTGATACCAAACTGATCAGATAAGCTAATCTGGCATTATACTGTGACTGGGAAGTATAGTGTTAAAAGTGGTTATTGGTTATCTCAAAGTATAATCTCGAGACAACAGGGAGATGTAAGTAGGTCAGCTAATTCAGTGAATTTGTTATGGTCGTCCATCTGGTTATTGCGAGTTCCTAATAAATTGAATGTATTTTTATGAAGAGCGGTACATGATATTATTTCATATAAGGTGAACCTTTTTAAGCATCAAATTATTCATGATTCATTATGTTTTAGATGCTCTCAACAGTCTGAAACTATAGTACATGCTCTCTAGTTTTGTCGATTGTCAAGGGAGGTTCGGCAGCATTCACCTATTCATGACTTGACAGTTCCCCTGCAGGTTGGTACTTTTAAGGAGTTATATCGATATGTTTCCTCGGTTTTGACTAATGACGAGCTAGTCTTCTTTGTTTTTTTGAGTTGGGGATGTAATGATCTTTTACATTCTGGTCAAATTACTTCATATCTTAATTTGTTGGCTCGTACCCGAAAGCTTGTTTTGAAATATCAACGGGCTATTATTTTAATGTCTTCTCATGTTCCGGCAACTAATATTGTGCGGTATTGGTCTCCACCTAATGATAATTTTGTGAAGATAAATGTTGATGGTGCTGTCAATTTGCTTATTGGTTTTAGAGGTTTGGGGGTTTTCATACGAGATAGTATGGGTGATTTAATGCTAGCCGCCTATAAAGGTCTTCATGGCATGTTTTCTCCTAAAGCTACTGAACTTTACGCAGCAATTATGAGATTACTGATTGCAGGTCAAATGGGACATCGTTCTGTCATTTTGGAAATGGATGCCAAAGAGATTATTATGAATCTTCAAACTTATGAGCAAAGTTGGTCGGCGGAGGGTGCTTTAGTGTATGAAGTCCGGAGCTTTTTTAATAGTTTTGATCATATTTCTTGTTACTTTGCTCCTCGGGACTTGGAAGTGTAACCAAGTTGCTCATCTATTGGCTAAGCAGGCGCTCCTGTCTCAGGACTTTCAAGTGTGGTTAGAGGATGGTCCTTTATGAATTTATAATGTTTTGGCCAATGACAAATTATTTACTTAATTTAATTTTATACTAGATGTGATATAGTGGTACTCTTTTTCCTTGACCGGATTTTTCTCCATTTGGGGGTTTTTAAAGGCAAGGTTTTAATGAGGTCACACTTGTTACATTACTAAAGTCCAGTGTTATTTTTGTACTCTAACATTGTTGTTTCAATGAAATTATCTCACTTTGATAAATATAAAAATTAAAATTAAAATTAAAATCCTAAATGTGCAAAGTCCTAAAGTGACCCTATTTCGAAACCTTTCAGTTTCATGGTGAGGATCAAAGTGTTGTCCTAAACTGACCCTAATACAAGTATCAAATATCGAGAACTTAAAATGTAATACAAAAAGAAAAGAACAACATTGCTTTCGACCAATTCCAAAATAGTCATCTTGCACTCCTTAACGGAAAAAAGATATCAGAGAAAGATGAGTGAATGATGACTATTTTGGAATACTAATAACAATAAATCCTTTAATATTTTCTAAGTCTTAAAATAAATCTCATCGTAACCCAATATTATCCAAATATGATGATTGTTTGATATGGTTCGATACAAGTTCAATTCAATAATTTGAATAGGATTAGAATACGATAATCTGCTTATAATGGGATTCAAATTTGGATATATAGGCTTATTTGTTGATAGTTGAGTCATGACCAGTTTTGTGTTTCCCAAATATCAAGGAATGCTTAGTTGCGTCATAAATCTTTATCCCCTTCTCTCTCTCTCTCTCTCCCTCCCTCCTTCTTCTTCTTCTTTTTTTATGAATCCATACAGTTGTTTATGCTTGTGTCCATATACTAGCCTAAGTGTTACGAAACCATACAACTGTTTCTACTTGTATCCATATAGCAGCAGCATGGTAGATCTAACCAACCCCATAAAACTAGAGAAATTGTAAAAACGTTTGGCCCAAAAAGAAGTAAGAATGTGTAAAAACGAGATTGATTTGGATACGTTTCATACCACACGAATAAAAAAAATAAAAAACAAGTGTTAACAAAATTCCTGATGACATGCAAAACCAGACACGTAAAGACCTATTCCTAAGTAATAGCACAACTGAAGACAAGTGTTTCATTCTAAAAATAACCAAAGTGCTCCCTATAAACCTCTCCAGTATTTCCTCACTATTCCTCACACTTACAACAACTAGATCAAAGCAGAGCTGTAAACAAACAACTTCTTCCATATTCGTCTCCAGGAACTCTAGATTTATTTTCACTTCAAAGTTCACAGTCAACAATTATCAATATTCAACATGGACATGAAGAAGATCTCAATTGCCATCATCTTCATTGCTGCCTTGATGGGTGTTGTCTTGGCAGCTGAGAAGAAGGAATCCCCCAAGGCCGCTGCCCCCAAGGCTGCTACCCCTGCCCCGGCAAGCGGCGCCACCGCCACCACCTTTTCGGTTGTTGGGTCTTTGGTTGGTGCCTTAATTTTTGCTTTCTTTGGCTATTACCTTCAGTAATGGTTCAGATCAGAGAATAAGTCATTCTTGTAAGGGAAATTAGGAAAATGAGATTCATGAGATCGTGATGGATTATTTACAAGAGAAGAAAGGATCACGTTTATTTCATGTATTTTGACTAGCTATGCTAGTTTCGTTAATTGAATTGCCTCTATTCTTTTAATTGAATTGCCAATCTTATTGAAAACAAAAGTGATTATTGTCCAAAAAGAAATTCTAATTTGGGTCAAGTGGTATCAAAGCATCAGGTGATTTATGGTCTTAACTCGTGGCCCAAAAACTTGTAGGTCCTTGGCCTTTGGATACATTTCAATTGAAAATAAAAATAAAAATTGAGGATCAAGTCGTGAGATCCTAAGGGCTCTATCTTATGGGAGTATTTTTGCTCATTTCTTTAACTAAATATGTACTTTCACCATTTTTTTTAAAAAATTGACATATGTCCATGAGTTTAACTATAATTAACTCTTTATTTTTTATTTATTTGATGATATTATTATGATGAGAGAGAAACAATGCTTTAATAAGATTTTTCTTAATTTACCCTTATTCTATTAATTAACTCAACAAACTTTCCACTTTTCTTGATTAATTTAATTTTTAAAAAAAATCAAAACAATGGAAACTAAAAAGGCAGAGCATAAGTTCTTATTCCCAAAAAAAAAAAAAAAAGAAGAGAAACACAGAAATCCCTTCTTTCTTTTTTTATGAAGGAAAGTTCATGAGTTTATACATGCTCACCAGGAGCGGCCCTGGGGTGGTGCAAGTGGCGCCACCGCACAGGGCCCCCGATTCTTAAGGGCCCCAAAAAAAAATTCTTTATATTATACAGTCCTGATCTCTTGGACCCCTGTAGTCCAAGAGATTTATGGTCACCCACCGTTGGATGTAAATTCAACGGTTGACTTGAATCGGGTAATAATCATTTATGTCATATTGCATTTATATATATCATTTTGAACCATTGGATTAATATCCAACGGTGGGTGACCACAATCTCTTGGACTCCTGTGGTCCAAGAGATTGGGACTGTTATATTATATATATATTAATATTATATGAATCGTATGGATATTTACACAACAGCATGTTTAGGGGAGTTGGATGGAGCGCATCTCTCTTTGGCAAAAGGGCCCGAGTTCGATGCTCCTTGAGGTCGTTCCCAAACATTCTTAAAAATAAAATAAAAAAGGTTTTCTCCTTCAAGAAAAGTACTTTCTTCATTCAAAACACCATGAAAAAAGCTTCATGACTTCTTCTTTCTCTTAAACTCTGATTTTCTGGTAAGTAATCATCATTGTTCATCAATTTCTCTTTGGTTCTTTTTTCAATCATTTGACAATTTTTGTTATTCTTTCAATTTCAGGAATTTGAATACCAAAAAAAGAAAACCCTAATTCCTGAATTCATAAAGACCACTCAAAATCAAATAGTCATATTCAAATCTCAATTCAAATTCAGGTATGTATCTAAATTTCAATCTATTCTATATATTACATGACTTATTTTATTAAATTATTATCATGTTGATGATTGGTTGTATAAGAATATAATTTGTAGAAATATTTATCTATTTCTTGCTGGGGTTTTCTTCCAGTTATAGGGTTTTAGAATTTTTCTTTATAATCTAAACATTGCTCACTAGAAGTTTTTCATTTTTTTTCTTTTCTTTGTTTGTTCAATCAGTTTTGTTTTTTTCGTTCAGTGATCAAAATATTCTCTCTCATTATAATGTCATCAAACAAATAAAAAATACTAAAAACTTTCTGCAGCGTCTCTCCTCTCTTCTTCTTCAACGTTTCTCTTTTTTTTTTTTTTTTCCTTCTAATTTTTCTTTTCAGTGTCTTCTAATTACGCCCAATAACTAATTCTACCCCTTTAATCATATAATCTTTCCTTTTTCATATACTGATTCTGATATGGGATGAAAAGAAACTGTGAGGTGCTGTTTACATACTGAGAGACTTGGTTTCCTTCCCCTTATTGAACAAAAAACAAGAAGATTTTGCAGAAAAGGGAGATGATTCTTGTGGAGTCGTGAAAAGAAATTTTTTTTTTTTTAAAAAAAAGGGGAAGTTGCCTCTTCCAAAATCTTTCCTTTCCAACACATGAATGATCAAGAAATTCCCAATCAATGGTTGTACGCTTTTTGAAATCAACCCTTGTTTTCGCCTTGGGATGATTTCAGACCACCTTGTTTTTGCTCTGTATCCCTGACATAGCCATGGTCTTTTGAACTGGGCTTTTGAACGCGAAAAAAGAAGACATTGAATTGCCTTCAATTGTTTGTGGCCCCCTCACAATAAGAAAGGATGCGTTTCTCTTTTCTTTTTTTTAATGAAATAGGAATTAAAAAGAATAAGTGATTTTGGGGCCACCAATATATTAATAAAAAAAATAAAAACAGTCAATCAAATAAAATTTCAAAAAATCTCCTTTATCAAATAGGAAATAGAAATTTACCCAAATAAAAAAGGATTGATATTTTAATTTTTATTCCTATATAAAGCAACATAAATTTAGTTTGAAGCAGTCGCACACATCAGAAGAAAATAATTGCATTTGGTTGTTTGCTCTCCAAGCTCCTGCTTCAAAATTTTTAATTCCAGGTTAGATAACTTTACATAGTCATAGTTTTTTTCCTTTGTTTATTTATTTTTTATGAGAATATATTTGTATATGTTTATATGAGTGAAATTTTTTTGCATAGAATATGAGAATATAGTTATATGTTTCGTATCTTATATGTTCTATGCATAGAATATGAATTTTTTGGGTGGTATAATTTATGAATCATATCCTTAATAAAATTTGTAATTGATTTGTAGATGAAGAAACAACTAAGAATTGATGGATTTTTCATAAAAAAACATACTGAAATATCTGAAGTTATCTCATCTATACCTTATTCTAATATCGAGACAGTAGCATTTGAAAATTGTTTTGATTATGTACATTGAAAGGGAAATTGCAGAAAATTTTGAAATCGAAAAAATTAAAATCAAATAAACACAAGAATCAAATAATAAAATAACCAAAAACAAACAAACCCAGATCACCTACCTCCCAAGCCCCCCCTCATCCCAGCCACCACACCGTACCTCCCAACCTCCTCCGCCCCATGCCCAGCCACAAACCCAGCCTCATTGTAACTCTGTCTCTCAGCTCCCTGGCATAGACGACGGCGAATACAAACAAAATTGAAACTTGTCAACTGTACGATTCTTACATGGTGGAAAAGCGAGGTCGGAGAGGGAGAGAGGGTGAGGGGGTAGGCGAAGCCACTTGGGGTTGCTGTGGGGATGATGGTTGGGTTTGTCGTCGTCGGAGAGTGGGTATGGTGGTCCGGTTGCGTGGGTTATGCTTTTCTCTAATCCTAGCACCCATTAAAAACACTAGCCTCGAATTTAAGTCCAAATGGTGTGATTAAAACAATGTAGCAATTTTGTGTTTCATATTTTGCCTTTAAATAACAAGGAAAAAAAATAGTAAGAAGAAAGAAAAGTTATGATAATAAAAGATGACAGGTAATGACTCTTTGTTTACACCGTTAAGGCCCTCTGGGCA